>NC_143033.1:9947500-9982500 GCF_057628025.1 Oncorhynchus mykiss | reverse complement strand
AGCGTTGGGCCAGGTAGCCTAGTGGTTAGAGCGTTGGGCCAGGTAGCCTAGTGGTTAGAGCGTAGGGCCAGGTAGCCCAGTGGTTAGAGCGTTGGGCCAGGTAGCCCAGTGGTTAGAGCGTTGGGCCAGGTAGCCTAGTGGTTAGAGCGTTGGGCCAGGTAGACTAGTGGTTAGAGCGTTGGGCCAGGTAGCCTAGTGGTTAGAGCGTTGGGCCAGGTAGACTAGTGGTTAGAGCGTTGGGCCAGGTAGCCCAGTGGTTAGAGCGTTGGGCCAGGTAGACTAGTGGTTAGAACGTTGGGCCAGGTAGCCCAGTGGTTAGAGCGTTGGGCCAGGTAGACTAGTGGTTAGAGCGTTGGGCCAGGTAGCCCAGTGCCCAGACTGTTGTTCTGACTGTGTCAAAACTACAGTCAGATTTTATAGCTGTGTCAAAACTGCAGTCAGATTTTATAGCTGTGTCAAAACTACAGTCAGATTTTATAGCTATGCAAGAATCCCTGATTTAGAACTTGTCCAGGCAAAACGATATACATGTTGTTTTTGAACTCTCGTAAGAATGTTTCAGATGAACTATATGTTCACTCAATTAGGTGGTTCTCCAATGGAACATGTTTCCCCCATTTGAATTGATATGGATTTGATGTTTTAAAAAACATACAGATGAGCTGGTTGATTAATAAGAAGCCAAGATTTAAAGTTGTTTTTTTTTCTACAGAAACAGATTGTGCCTTTCTCTAAGCAGCAGAAAACAGATTATTCAGTCAATATTTTTTTTATCTGTTTTTGATTATGGTGATATTATTTATCAAAGTGCAACTGCTCTTAAATCTTTGGATTCCATCTACCATAGTGCCCTTCGCTTTGTTACAAAGGACAGCTTTGATACTCGTCACTGCATCCTGTATCAAAATGTGGTCTGGACTTCATACATCTCTACATTACTCCCTTTTTGTTTACAAGGCCCTGCTTCATAAACATCCGTCTTATGTCCACATCCCGGCTCAAACCTTAGAGGGAGAGACAAGCAGGGAGGGAGGGAAAGAGAGAGAGATAAGGGGGAGAGAGAGGGAGGGCGAGAGAGAGAGAGAGGGGGGGTGAAGGAGGGAGGGGGTAGAGAAAGAGAGAAAAGGGAGAGAGGGGGAGAGGGTGGAGGGGGTTAAAAAAGGGGGAGGAGAGAGAAGTGAAGGAGAGTGATAAAGAGGAGGTAGACAGAGGGGGAGGCAGAGGGAGAGAGAAGTAGGAGAGAAGTAAGATGGAGGAGAGAGACAGAGAAGGGGGAGTGTCAAATGTATGACCATATTAGAGACACGCATTTCCCTCAGATTACACAGATGCACAAAGAATTAGAAAACAAAAAAAGTTTTGATGAACTCCCATATCCATTGGGTGAAATACCACCGCGTGACATCACAGCAGCAAGATTTGTGAGCTGTTGCCACAAGAAAATAGCAACCAGTGAAGAACAAACACCATTGTAAATACAACTCATATTTATGTTTATTTGTTTTCCCTTTTGGACTTTAACTATTTGCACATAATATGACATTTGAAATGTCATTATTCTTTGGGAACTTTTGTGAGTGTAATGTTTACTGTTCATTTGTATTGTTTATTTAACTTTTGTTTATTATCTAGTTCACTTGCTTTGGCAACGTTAACATATGTTTCCCATGCCAATAAAGCCCTTAAATTGAAATTGAAATTGAATTGAGTGAGGGAGGGGGAGAGAGGGCTAGAGTGAATGAAAGGATGAGGAGACACAACCTGGCCCGCCTTTGAAGCCTCTAAGTCTGTGTCTAACAGCTCAGCTCACATATCAAGGGACTCCAGAGGAGCTCTTGCTCGGCTATTCCCATCTAGGGAGACAGCTGTGACAGGACGTGTGTGTGTGTTTGTGTGTGTGTGTGTGTGTGTGCGTGTTTATGTGTGTGTGTATGTGTGTGTGTGTGTGTGTGTGTGTGTGTGTGTGTGTGTGTGTGTGTGTGTGTGTGTGTGTGCGTGTGTGTGTGTGTGCGTGCGTGTTTATGTGTGTGTGTGTGTGTGTGTGTGTGTGTGTGTGTGTGTGTGTGTGTGTAACAGGTAATTAGTCCACAAGGCACTGCTTCAGCGTCATTGCTCTCTTTAATTGTCCTGGGACACCCAACAGCACACAGCCACACACAGCATCAACCCCTCGTCACACCTACAGGTCACTGCAGTGGCTATACAGCCACACACAGCATCAACCCCCCGTCACACCTACAGGTCACTGCAGTGGCTATACATTCACACACAGCATCAACCCCCTGTCACTCCTACAGGTTACTGCAGTGGCCATACAGCCACACACAGCATCAACACCCCGTCACACCTACAGGTTACTGCAGTGGCTATACAGCCACACACAGCATCAACCCCCCGTCACACCTACAGGTCACTGCAGTGGCTATACAGCCACAACATCAACCCCCCCCCCCCCCCCCCCCCATCACACCTACAGGTTACTGCAATGGCTACAGCTAGAAGCCTTTACACCTCTCTCTAGTCATGAACAGACATTGTCTTTTGTTGGTGCATTGTGTGTGGCAGTATGTCTTTATTTGAACATTAATATGCCTTTCTCTTGTCTCTAGCTATGAACAAACATGGTTGCGTGTGTTCATTAGGGAACATTGAAGCAAAATGTTTCAATGAGTGTTTCTTATTGGACGAGTTCATACTGTATATTACTTTCCTGTTTTACTCTATTTTGGACCGATTTTTGTAACCTTTTGTGTCTACTGAATATGATCCATGTTTTCTCTTGGTGTATATACAGTGTGGCTGTAGGATTTATTATAGTTGTTTGTATAATTTAACGATACAATTCAGACATTTGACAGTCATCTGCATTGTACCATAACCCATTTAGCTTTGTCACGACTTCCCCCGAAGTCGATGCCTCTCCTTGTTCGGGCGGTGCTCGGCGATCGACGTCACCGGTCTTCTAGCCATCGTTGATCTATGTTTAATTTTCCATTGGTTTTGTCTGGTCTTCTTACACACATGGTTCCAATCCCATTCATTATATGTTGTGTATTTAACCCTTTGCTTCCCCTCATGTCCTTGTCATGTTTTATGGATTGGTGTGTGACCGGTTCTTGTACCCACATGTATTTTATTATGGACTTTGGCTTTGAAGTTTGTGTTTTAAGTTATTTAAAATACTCCATTCATACCAAATTTGATTCTCCTGCGCTTGACTTCCCTGCCAACTATACACACACGACGTGACAAGCTTACGCCAATATCCTGTTTTTATTTGATATAATGTGTTATTACAGACCAATATGTTACTAAAGCCCTCTGAAACCCCCGTTATCACAATCCACGCAATAAAGATTATGACATTACTCTGCAATAAAGATTTGTTGTAAAAAAATAACAATTAGAATTCATCATTCATATGTTGACGCTCATTTACACAGATAATGTATGCATCGTGTACTGTATCTACTTAAACAAATATGTTTCTTTGCACTGAGTGAGTCATTTTCAAACTGTTAAAAGAGATGTACTGAAGCAAAGCTGGTCTAATGGAGTTGCTTAGTCACCGGTTATTAATCATGACAAATAAGACGTAGCTATCCACAGAGGGAGTCACGAAGAGATGAACACATAAAACACCGAAATACATCTCAATCACAGTCAAAGAGACAATCTGCAATATTTATTTTTCAGCTGTTGGTCATTCTAATTGTTATTATTAACGATTAATCATAGATTTGAAGAATTTAACCTACATGTATTACATCTACCTACACAGTTGAGTGGTTACATTTCTCCACCCACCCTTTAAGAGTGGTTACATTTCTCCCAGCCCCACCCTTAAGAGTGGTTACATTTCTCCACCCACCCATTATGAGAGGTTACATTTCTCCACCCACCATTTAAGAGTGGTTACATTTCTCCACCCACCCATTATGAGAGGTTACATTTCTCCAACAACCCTTTAAGAGTGGTTACATTTCTCCCAGCCCCACCCTTAAGAGTGGTTACATTTCTCCACCCACCCATTATGAGAGGTTACATTTCTCCACCCACCCTTTAAGAGTGGTTACATTTCTCCACCCACCCATTATGAGAGGTTACATTTCTCCACCCACCCTTTAAGAGTGGTTACATTTCTCCACCCACCCATTATGAGTGGTTACATTTCTCCACCCACCTCTTAAAGAGTGGTTACATTTCTCCACCCACCCATTATGAGTGGTTACATTTCTCCACCCACCTCTTAAAGAGTGGTTACATTTCTCCAGACCCACCCCTTAAGAGTGGTTACATTTCTCTATACCTGCCTCATAAGAGTGGTTACATTTCTCTAGACCCACCCCTTAAGAGTGGTTACATTTCTCCAGACCCACCTCTTAAGAGTGGTTACATTTCTCCAGACCCACCTCTTAAGAGTGGTTACATTTCTCCACCCACCCCTTAAGAGTGGTTACATTTCTCTAGACCCACCCCTTAAGAGTGGTTACATTTCTCTATACCTGCCTCATAAGAGTGGTTACATTTCTCTAGACCCACCCCTTAAGAGTGGTTACATTTCTCCAGACCCACCTCTTAAGAGTGGTTACATTTCTCCAGACCCACCTCTTAAGAGTGTTTACATTTCTCCACCCACCCCTTAAGATACACGCAGTCAGTCAGGAAAGCTAAGGCCAGCTTCTTCAGGCAGAAATTTGCATCCTGTAGCTCCAATTCCAAAAAGTTCTGGGACACTGTGAAGTCCATGGAGAACAAGAGCACCTCCTCGCAGCTGCCCACTGCACTGAGGCTAGGTAACACGGTCACCACCGATAAATCCATGATTATCGCATTTCTCAACGGCTGGCCATGCCTTCCTCCTGGCTACTCCAACCTCGGCCAACAGCTCCGCCCCCCCCCCCTCCCCGCAGCTACTCGCCCAAGCCTTTCCAGGTTCTCCTTACCCAAATCCAGATAGCAGATGTTCTGAAAGAGCTGCAAAACCTGGACCCGTACAAATCAGCTGGGCTTGACAATCTGGACCCTCTATTTCTGAAACTATCTGCCGCCATTGTCGCAAACCCTATTACCAGCCTGTTCAACCTCTCTTTCATATCGTCTGAGATCTCCAAGGATTGGAAAGCTGCCGCAGTCATCCCCCTCTTCAAAGGGGGAGACACCCTGGACCCAAACTGTTACAGACCTATATCCATCCTGCCCTGCCTATCTAAGGTCTTCGAAAGCCAAGTCAACAAACAGGTCACTGACCATCTCGAATCCCACCGTTACTTCTCCTCTCCTGTGCAATCTGGTTTCCGAGCCGGTCACGGGTGCACCTCAGCCACGCTCAAGGTACTAAACGATATCATAACCGCCATCGATAAAAGACAGTACTGTGCAGCCGTCTTCATCGACCTTGCCAAGGCTTTCGACTCTGTCAATCACCATATTCTTATCGGCAGACTCAGTAGCCTCGGTTTTTCTGATGAATGCCTTGCCTGGTTCACCAACTACTTTGCAGACAGAGTTCAGTGTGTCAAATCGGAGGGCATGTTGTCCGGGCCTCTGGCAGTCTCTATGGGGGTGCCACAGGGTTCAATTCTCGGGCCGACTCTTTTCTCTGTATATATCAATGATGTGGCTCTTGCTGCGGGCGATTCCCTGATCCACCTCTACGCAGACGACACCATTCTGTATACTTCTGGCCCGTCCTTGGACACTGTGCTATCTAACCTCCAAACGAGCTTCAATGCCATACAACACTCCTTCCGTGGCCTCCAACTGCTCTTAAATGCTAGTAAAACCAAATGCATGCTTTTCAACCGTTCACTGCCTGCACCCGCACGCCCGACTAGCATCACCACCCTGGATGGTTCCGACCTTGAATATGTGGACCTAGGTGTCTGGCTAAACTGTAAACTCTCCTTCCAGACTCATATCAAACATCTCCAATCTAAATCAAATCTAGAGTTGGCTTTCTATTCTGCAACAAAGCCTCCTTCACTCACACCGCCAAACTTACCCTAGTAAAACTGACTATCCTACCGATCCTCGACTTCGGCGATGTCATTTACAAAATAACTTCCAACACTCTACTCAGCAAACTGGATGCAGTTTATCACAGTGCCATCCGTTTTGTTACTAAAGCACCTTATACCACCCACCACTGCGACCTGTATGCTCTAGTCGGCTGGCCCTCGCTACATATTCGTCGCCAGACCCACTGGCTCCAGGTCACCTACTAAGTCCATGCTAGGTAAAGCTCCACCTTATCTCAGTTCACTGGTCACGATGGCAACACCCACCCGTAGCACGCGCTCCAGCAGGTGTATCTCACTGATCATCCCTAAAGCCAACACCTCATTTGGCCGCCTTTCGTTCCAGTTCTCTGCTGCCTGTGACTGGAACGAATTGCAAAAATCGCTGAAGTTGGAGACTTTTATCTCCCTCACCAACTTCAAACATCTGCTATCTGAGCAGCTAACCGATCGCTGCAGCTGTACATAGTCTATCGGTAAATAGCCCACCCAATTTTACCTACTTCATCCCAATACTGTTTTTATTTATTTACTTTTCTGCTCTTTTGCACACCAGTATCTCTACCTGCACATGACCATCTGATCATTTATCACTCCAGTGTTAATCTGCTAAATTGTAATTTTTCGCCTACCTCCTCATGCCTTTTGCACACAATGTATATAGACTCTCTTTTTTTCTACTGTGTTATTGACTTGTTAATTGTTTACTCCATGTGTAACTCTGTGTTGTCTGTTCACACTGCTATGCTTTATCTTGGCCAGGTCGCAGTTGTAAATGAGAACTTGTTCTCAACTAGCCTACCTGGTTAAATAAAGGTGAAATAAAAAAATAAAAAAAGTGGTGGTTACATTTCTCCAGACCCACCCCTTAAGAAAGGTTACATTTCTCCAGACCCACCCCTTAAGAAAGGTTACATTTCTCCAGACCCACCCCTTAAGAAAGGTTACATTTCTCCAGACCCACCCCTTAAGAAAGGTTACATTTCTCCAGACCCACCCCTTAAGAAAGGTTACATTTCTCCAGATCCACCCCTTAAGAAAGGTTACATTTCTCCATACCCACCTCCTGAGAGAGGTTACATTTTTCTATACCTGCCTCCTGAGAGAGGTTACATTTCTCCAGACCCACCCCTTAAGAAAGGTTACATTTCTCCATACCCACCTCATAAGAGTGGTTACATTTCTCGAGACTTGCCTCTTAAGAGTGGTTACATTTCTCCCAGGCCCACCCTTTAAGAGTGGTTACATTTCTCCCAGCCCCACCCTTTAAGAGTGGTTACATTTCTCTAGACCCGCCTCTTAAGAGTGGTTAAATTTCTCTAGACTCGCCTCTTAAGAGTGGTTACATTTCTCCCAGCCCCACCCTTTAAGAGTGGTTACATTTCTCTAGACCCGCCTCTTAAGAGTGGTTACATTTCTCCCAGCCCCACCCTTAAGAGTGGTTACATTTCTCCACCCACCCATTATGAGAGGTTACATTTCTCCACCCACCCTTTAAGAGTGGTTACATTTCTCCACCCACCCATTATGAGAGGTTACATTTCTCCACCCACCCTTTAAGAGTGGTTACATTTCTCCACCCACCCATTATGAGTGGTTACATTTCTCCACCCACCTCTTAAAGAGTGGTTACATTTCTCCACCCACCCATTATGAGTGGTTACATTTCTCCACCCACCTCTTAAAGAGTGGTTACATTTCTCCACCCACCTCTTAAAGAGAGGTTACATTTCTCCACCCACCTCTTAAAGAGTGGTTACATTTCTCCACCCACCTCTTAAAGAGTGGTTACATTTCTCCACCCACCTCTTAAAGAGTGGTTACATTTCTCCAGACCCACCCCTTAAGAGTGGTTACATTTCTCTATACCTGCCTCATAAGAGTGGTTACATTTCTCTAGACCCACCCCTTAAGAGTGGTTACATTTCTCCAGACCCACCTCTTAAGAGTGGTTACATTTCTCCAGACCCACCTCTTAAGAGTGGTTACATTTCTCCACCCACCCCTTAAGAGTGGTTACATTTCTCTAGACCCACCCCTTAAGAGTGGTTACATTTCTCTATACCTGCCTCATAAGAGTGGTTACATTTCTCTAGACCCACCCCTTAAGAGTGGTTACATTTCTCCAGACCCACCTCTTAAGAGTGGTTACATTTCTCCAGACCCACCTCTTAAGAGTGTTTACATTTCTCCACCCACCCCTTAAGATACACGCAGTCAGTCAGGAAAGCTAAGGCCAGCTTCTTCAGGCAGAAATTTGCATCCTGTAGCTCCAATTCCAAAAAGTTCTGGGACACTGTGAAGTCCATGGAGAACAAGAGCACCTCCTCGCAGCTGCCCACTGCACTGAGGCTAGGTAACACGGTCACCACCGATAAATCCATGATTATCGCATTTCTCAACGGCTGGCCATGCCTTCCTCCTGGCTACTCCAACCTCGGCCAACAGCTCCGCCCCCCCCCCCCCCGCAGCTACTCGCCCAAGCCTTTCCAGGTTCTCCTTTACCCAAATCCAGATAGCAGATGTTCTGAAAGAGCTGCAAAACCTGGACCCGTACAAATCAGCTGGGCTTGACAATCTGGACCCTCTATTTCTTAAACTATCTGCCGCCATTGTCGCAAACCCTATTACCAGCCTGTTCAACCTCTCTTTCATATCGTCTGAGATCTCCAAGGATTGGAAAGCTGCCGCAGTCATCCCCCTCTTCAAAGGGGGAGACACCCTGGACCCAAACTGTTACAGACCTATATCCATCCTGCCCTGCCTATCTAAGGTCTTCGAAAGCCAAGTCAACAAACAGGTCACTGACCATCTCGAATCCCACCGTTACTTCTCCTCTCCTGTGCAATCTGGTTTCCGAGCCGGTCACGGGTGCACCTCAGCCACGCTCAAGGTACTAAACGATATCATAACCGCCATCGATAAAAGACAGTACTGTGCAGCCGTCTTCATCGACCTTGCCAAGGCTTTCGACTCTGTCAATCACCATATTCTTATCGGCAGACTCAGTAGCCTCGGTTTTTCTGATGAATGCCTTGCCTGGTTCACCAACTACTTTGCAGACAGAGTTCAGTGTGTCAAATCGGAGGGCATGTTGTCCGGGCCTCTGGCAGTCTCTATGGGGGTGCCACAGGGTTCAATTCTCGGGCCGACTCTTTTCTCTGTATATATCAATGATGTGGCTCTTGCTGCGGGAGATTCCCTGATCCACCTCTACGCAGACGACACCATTCTGTATACTTCTGGCCCGTCCTTGGACACTGTGCTATCTAACCTCCAAACGAGCTTCAATGCCATACAACACTCCTTCCGTGGCCTCCAACTGCTCTTAAATGCTAGTAAAACCAAATGCATGCTTTTCAACCGTTCACTGCCTGCACCCGCACGCCCGACTAGCATCACCACCCTGGATGGTTCCGACCTTGAATATGTGGACCTAGGTGTCTGGCTAGACTGTAAACTCTCCTTCCAGACTCATATCAAACATCTCCAATCTAAAATCAAATCTAGAGTTGGCTTTCTATTCTGCAACAAAGCCTCCTTCACTCACACCGCCAAACTTACCCTAGTAAAACTGACTATCCTACCGATCCTCGACTTCGGCGATGTCATTTACAAAATAACTTCCAACACTCTACTCAGCAAACTGGATGCAGTTTATCACAGTGCCATCCGTTTTGTTACTAAAGCACCTTATACCACCCACCACTGCGACCTGTATGCTCTAGTCGGCTGGCCCTCGCTACATATTCGTCGCCAGACCCACTGGCTCCAGGTCACTTACTAAGTCCATGCTAGGTAAAGCTCCACCTTATCTCAGTTCACTGGTCACGATGGCAACACCCACCCGTAGCACGCGCTCCAGCAGGTGTATCTCACTGATCATCCCTAAAGCCAACACCTCATTTGGCCGCCTTTCGTTCCAGTTCTCTGCTGCCTGTGACTGGAACGAATTGCAAAAAATCGCTGAAGTTGGAGACTTTTATCTCCCTCACCAACTTCAAACATCTGCTATCTGAGCAGCTAACCGATCGCTGCAGCTGTACATAGTCTATCGGTAAATAGCCCACCCAATTTTACCTACCTCATCCCAATACTGTTTTTATTTATTTACTTTTCTGCTCTTTTGCACACCAGTATCTCTACCTGCACATGACCATCTGATCATTTATCACTCCAGTGTTAATCTGCTAAATTGTAATTTTTCGCCTACCTCCTCATGCCTTTTGCACACAATGTATATAGACTCTCTTTTTTTCTACTGTGTTATTGACTTGTTAATTGTTTACTCCATGTGTAACTCTGTGTTGTCTGTTCACACTGCTATGCTTTATCTTGGCCAGGTCGCAGTTGTAAATGAGAACTTGTTCTCAACTAGCCTACCTGGTTAAATAAAGGTGAAATAAAAAAATAAAAAAAGTGGTGGTTACATTTCTCCAGACCCACCCCTTAAGAAAGATTACATTTCTCCAGACCCACCCCTTAAGAAAGGTTACATTTCTCCAGACCCACCCCTTAAGAAAGGTTACATTTCTCCAGACCCACCCCTTAAGAAAGGTTACATTTCTCCAGACCCACCCCTTAAGAAAGGTTACATTTCTCCAGATCCACCCCTTAAGAAAGGTTACATTTCTCCATACCCACCTCCTGAGAGAGGTTACATTTTTCTATACCTGCCTCCTGAGAGAGGTTACATTTCTCCAGACCCACCCCTTAAGAAAGGTTACATTTCTCCATACCCACCTCATAAGAGTGGTTACATTTCTCGAGACTTGCCTCTTAAGAGTGGTTACATTTCTCCCAGGCCCACCCTTTAAGAGTGGTTACATTTCTCCCAGCCCCACCCTTTAAGAGTGGTTACATTTCTCTAGACCCGCCTCTTAAGAGTGGTTAAATTTCTCTAGACTCGCCTCTTAAGAGTGGTTACATTTCTCCCAGCCCCACCCTTTAAGAGTGGTTACATTTCTCTAGACCCGCCTCTTAAGAGTGGTTACATTTCTCCCAGCCCCACGCTTTAAGAGTGGTTACATTTCTCCCAACCCCACCATTTAAGAGTGGTTACATTTCTCCCAGCCCCACCCTTTAAGAGTGGTTACATTTCTCCCAGCCCCACCATTTAAGAGTGGTTACATTTCTCCCAGCCCCACCCTTTAAGAGTGGTTACATTTCTGTGTGTGCATGTTTTATCTTATTTATTTATTTTTATTTAACCTTTATTTAACTAGGCAAGTCAGTTGAGAATACATTTTTATTTACAATGACGGCCTACCAAAAGGTGAAAGGCCTCCTGCAGGGACGGGGGCCTAGGATTAAAAAAATAAATAAATGCAATATAAATATAGGACAAAACACACATCACAACAAGAGAGACAACACAACACTACATAAAGAGAGACCCAAGACAACAACATAGCAAAGGCAGCAACATATGACAACACAGCATGGTAGCAACACAATGTAACAACAACATGGTAGCAACACAACATGGTAGCAGCCTAAAACATGGTACAAACATGATTGGGCACAGACAACAGCGCAAAGGGCAAGAAGAAGACAACAATACATCACGTGAAGCAGCCACAACTGTCAGTAAGAGTGTCCATGATTGAGTCTTCGAATGAAGAGATTGTGATAAAACTGTCCAGCTTGTTTGCAGCTCGTTCCAGTCGCTAGCTGCAGCGAACGGAAAAGAGGAGCGACCCAGGGATGTGTGTGCTTTGGGGACCTTTAACAGAATGTGACTGGCAGAATGGGTGTTGAATGTGGAGGATGAGGGCTGCAGTAGATATCTCAGATAGAGGGGAGTGAGACCTGAGAGGGTTTAATAAATAAGCATCAACCAGTGGGTCTTGCGATGGGTATACAGAGATGACCAGTTTACAGAGGAGTATAGAGTGCAGTGATGTGTTGTATAAGGAGCATTGGTGGCAAATCTGATGGCCGAATGGTAAAGAACATCTAGCCGCTCGAGAGCACCCTTACCTGCCGATCTATAAATTATGTCTCTGTAATCTAGCATGGGTAGGATGGTCATCGGAATCAGGGTTAGTTTGACAGCTGTGTTGAAAGAGGAGTGATTACGATAGAGGAAACCTAGATTTAACTTTAGCCTGCAGCTTTGACATGTGCTGAGAGAAGGACAGTGTACCGTCTAGCCATACTCCCAAGTTCTGTATGAGGTGACTATCTCAAGCTCTAAATCCTCAGAGGTAGTAATAACACCTGTGGGAAGAGGGTCATTCTTCTTACCAAACCACATTACCTTTGTTTTGGAGGTGTTCAGAACAATATTAAGGGTAGAGAAAGCTTTGTTGTAGAGCATTTAACACAAAATCCGGGGAGTGGCCAGCTGAGTATAAGACTGTAACATCTGCATGTAAATGGATGAGACAGCGTCCTACTGCCTTAGCTATGTTGTTGATGTAAATTGAGAAGAGCGTGGGGCCTAGGATCGAGCCTTGGGGTACTCCCTTGGTGACAGGCAGTGGCTGAGACAGCAGATTTTCTGACTTTATACACTGCACTCTTTGAGAGAGGTAGTTAGCAAACCAGCCCAAAGACCCTTCAGAGACACCAATACTCCCTAGCCGGCCCACAAGAATGGAATGGTCTACCGTATCAAAAGCTTTGGCCAAGTCAATAAAAGTAGCAGCAAAATATTGCTTAAAATCAAGGGCGATGGTGACATCATTGAGGAGCTTTAAGGTTGCAGTGACACATCCTTAACCTGAGTGGAAACCAGATTGCATACCAGAGAGAAAATAGAAATAGGCCTATAACAGCATGTGCTTGCCTGTATTTCCTAATTTGTTTGAGTTGCCTTGGCACTATCTGTAGTTTGTGTGTGTGTGTGTTTGTTTATGTGTGTGTGTGTGTGTGTGTGTGTGTGTGTGTGTGTGTGTGTGTGTGTGTGTGTGTGTGTGTGTGTGTGTGTGTGTGTGCGTGTGTGCATGTGTGTGTGTGTGTGTGTGTGTGTGCGTGTGTGTGTGTGTGTGTTTGTGCATCTGTGTGTGACCCATGTACCTGAAAGCCACTTAAACCTGGTCCATTATTTCAGTCGATGACATACATCGTGATCAGGGTTCAAGACGAGCTGTGTGCCAAAGAAAAGAGAGAAGGAGGGGGGACATTGCTGCCAAAATAATCCATTAAAATATGTGTTCTCAAAGTCTGTTTCCATTTGAGACATGCTCGCTATTGACCACTGCGAGAAACAATTATTACCCGGAGAAATGGTGCTAATGGATTTCTCATTTCATTCTGGTTACCAAAGAGTTCCTACTAAAACATTTCATTTCAGACGTTGGCTGCCTCTGTGATACCTTTAAATCAGCAACATGAAATAAAAAGCCAATACTGTATGTTGTGTAGCAGTATAGGTTAACACAGAGTGATGCAGGGTGTATTTGTTGTTGGCTCTTTGGAAGATGTGAACAAATATTGATAAATATATGCTTTTTTTTCTTTTTCTGTCCGGCAGCATATAATTATATGGAATTTAATAGTACATCTGCCAATCTTTTGGTTCGGCTCAAAAGATGTTGGCATTTTCAGAAATGCTACGAAAAAGGTAGCACATCATTGTTTTTCACTGGGCAGAAATTTGCATGTGAGAGCGGTAAATTGTGAATTTAATAAAAACAGTTGCACTTTCAAACTTAATCAGTCCAAATGGATTTAAGTCTAATGGTTATTAGACCCTTATGGGCGCTGCAGATTTGTTTTGATCCGAATTTGAGCTAGGTATTGGGCAAAATAATTGTCTGACGACCCTAATGCTAATGACCCCTGTCAAAAATCCGGTATAGTGGTTCTCGGTAACGGCTGGACAGATCATGACGAGAGACGGGGAGGGGAGTGTGTTGTGTACCTCTAATTAAGTTTATTAGCCATTTTTGGTGTCATATTGGCTTAGATATATCGGTAGGGAGATTTGAATTTAACATTGAACCAGTATAGTCGAGCCAACCGGCACAACGTTAATAGACTACTAAAACTACAGCCAAAGTGGTAACTTAGCCGTGAAGGCCTACCCTGCACACTTGAAGTCATCATGCTGCCCTCAAAATGGCTCATGTGATGAAAACAGAAGAGTTGGCGGGGAACCTAGGTGAAAATGTCAGCTCACTGAGGACATACTGTATAAGGCATGAACGTCTGAAGGAAGGGGGCTCGTTTGACAACAAGGAGACGTCTCTAAAGACTCATGTTGGAATGAGGTTCTGTTATGTCCTTGCCCCTGAGCGGAAAAATTGAACATTCACACACCCTACTGTGATGCTTATTGATAACTATACTGTGAAAACGATGTTACGTCCTACTGTTGGGTCTTCCTTCCCCAGATCTCCATTACAGATATCATTTTGATCATTGTACGTGATAACGGAAAAAGGGTGGGAGATGGGAACATATCAGGGCTGTGCTCCTTCTACCCACGTTCATTTCTGTCGGTTATTGAACCCTCATGTTAAATGTTATAGAGATCACTTATAAGGTGACTTGCAGCTCAGTTTCCACCTCATTTTGTGGGCAGTTAGCACATAGCCTGTCTTCTCTTGAGAGCCATGTCTGCCTACGGCGGCCTTTCTCAATTGCAAGGCTATGCTCACTGAGTCTGTACATAGTCAAAGCTTTCCTTAATTTTGGGTCAGTCACAGTGGTCAGGTATTCTGCCGCTGTGTAATCTCTGTGTAGGGCCAAATAGCATTCTAGTTTGCTTTGTTTTTTTGTTAATTATTTCCAATTTGTCAAGTAATTATCTTTTTGTTTTCTCATGATTTGGTTGGGTCTAATTGTGCTGCTGTCCTGGGGCTCTGTGGGGTGTGTTTGTGTTTGTGAACAGAGCCCCAGGACCAGATTGCTTAGGGGACTCTTCTCCAGGTTCATCTCTCTGTAGGTGGCTTTGTTATGGAAGGTTTGGGAATCTCTCTCTCTCTCTCTCTCTCTCTCTCTCTCTCTCTCTCTCTCTCTCTCTCTCTTTCTCTCTCTCTCACACTCTCTCTCTCTCTCTCTCTCATTCTCGCTCTTTCTCGCTCTCTCTCTCTCTCTCTCTCTCTCTCTCTCTCTCTCTCTCTCTCTCTCTCTCGGTTGAAAATGTTCAGCGTAAAGTATAATCTGCTGAGGTGCAGGCTTATGACCAGACCTGGTAATATCCTTTCCTCTGAGTGCAGAGGATCCTCCTAATGTAACTCTTATCTCAGGCTTACAGCAGCAGTCTGGTCCTTTAGACTGGCACGGTCAGACGGGCAGTGGCCTTAGAGCCAGTGCAGCAGAGAGGGTTGGCTGGTCACATACACACACACATACACACACACACACACACACACACACACACACACACACACACACACACACACACACACACACGCACACGCACACACACACACACACACTTGAGTGCTCTGAGGGTGGGGAGGGGAGAAAATGCTGAATAGAATAGCAGAGCTTTCATTTCAATAAGGTTTTATATAACAACAGCTGGACTACGGCGGTCTGATTTTAGAAAGCATTAAATTAAATCCCCAACCAAACACGAAGGGACTCTGCTTGGTTGTACCCCTGCCAAAAAACAGATTTTTTTTGCTAATGATGTTGAAATCCAGAATAATTTAGTATTCTTAGTAATCAACAACATCTGGGTCACCCCGTCTGCTCCTGGGTTGTCTGTCTGTGCTGTGCCCTGTCTGCTCCTGGGTTGTCTCTCTGTGCTGTGCCCTGTCTGCTCCTGGGTTGTCTGTCTGTCTGTGCTGTGCCCCGTCTGCTCCTGGGTTGTCTGTCTGTCTGTGCTGGGCCCCGTCTGCTCCTGGGTTGTCTGTCTGTGCTGTGCCCTGTCTGCTCCTGGGTTGTCTCTCTGTGCTGTGCCCCGTCTGCTTCTGGGTTGTCTGTCTGTCTGTGCTGGGCCCCGTCTGCTCCTGGGTTGTCTCTCTGTGCTGTGCCCCGTCTGCTCCTGGGTTGTCTGTCTGTCTGTGCTGGGCCCCGTCTGCTCCTGGGTTGTCTGTCTGTGCTGTGCCCTGTCTGCTCCTGGGTTGTCTCTCTGTGCTGTGCCCTGTCTGCTCCTGGGTTGTCTGTCTGTCTGTGCTGGGCCCCGTCTGCTCCTGGGTTGTCTGTCTGTGCTGTGCCCTGTCTGCTCCTGGGTTGTCTGTCTGTCTGTGCTGTGCCCCGTCTGCTCCTGGGTTGTCTGTCTGTGCTGTGCCCCGTCTGCTTCTGGGTTGTCTGTCTGTGCTGTGCCCTGTCTGCTCCTGGGTTGTCTCTCTGTGCTGTGCCCTGTCTGCTCCTGGGTTGTCTGTCTGTCTGTGCTGTGCCCCGTCTGCTCCTGGGTTGTCTGTCTGTGCTGTGCTGTGCCCCGTCTGCTCCTGGGTTGTCTGTCTGTCTGTGCTGTGCCCCGTCTGCTCCTGGGTTGTCTGTCTGTGCTGTGCCCCGTCTGCTCCTGGGTTGTCTGTCTGTGCCCCGTCTGCTCCTGGGTTGTCTGTCTGTGCTGTGCCCTGTCTGCTCCTGGGTTGTCTGTCTGTCTGTGCCCCGTCTGGTCCTGGGTTGTCTGTCTGTGCTGTGCCCCGTCTGCTCCTGGGTTGTCTGTCTGTGCCCCGTCTGCTCCTGGGTTGTCTGTCTGTGCTGTGCCCTGTCTGCTCCTAGGTTGTCTGTCTGTCTGTGCCCCGTCTGCTCCTGGGTTGTCTGTCTGTGCTGGGCCCCGTCTGCTCCTGGGTTGTCTGTCTGTCTGTGCTGTGCCCCGTCTGCTCCTGGGTTGTCTCTCTGTCTGTCTTTGCTGTGCCCCGTCTGTTCCTGGGTTGTCTGTCTGTGCTGTGCCCCGTCTGCTCCTGGGTTGTCTGTCTGTGCTGTGCCCCGTCTGCTCCTGGGTTGTCTGTCTGTGCTGCACCCTGTCTGCTCCGGGGTTGACTGTCTGTGCTGTGCCCCGTCTGCTCCTGGGTTGTCTGTCTGTCTGTGCTGTGCCCCGTCTGCTCCTGGGTTGTCTGTCTGTGCTGTGCCCCATCTGCTCCTGGGTTGTCTGTCTGTCTGTCTGTGCTGGGCCCCGTCTGCTCCTGGGTTGTCTGTCTGTCTGTCTGTGCTGGGCCCCGTCTGCTCCTGAAACAGTCAGATATAACTAAAGACTTTGTGGTTGCAGCATTGTTGTAGTTTGTTTGTTTGCATGACACTGATGAGGAATCTATGATTGATGAATGTTGAATCTGGGAATGCTTGTGAGGCATTCCATAATTCTGTTGCTCTTGGCCAGACGTGGGTTCACATCAAATTTGTCTTTTTTTTAAGTACTTTTGGCATCTGCTTTAGCCTTCCTAGATTGCCAGATGGGTTTTCAGTTTGGTGACTGTTCTATTGATTCCACGTGTCAGGCTAGCTGAATCAAGCCCAGCTAAAGTATTTGCATATTATCAAATAGCATTTGAACCCATGTCTGGTCTTGGCAGGAAAAGGAAGACACCCTCAGAAAGACAACCATTAATCTATCTGAACCAAACACAACTATTGCTCGGGATGGGGACAACGGGATGCTGGGAGCAGGGAGGCGGCCAGGAAGAACTCGCACACACACACACACACACACACACACACACACACACACACACACACACACACACACACACACACACACACACACACACACACACACACACACACACACACACACACACACACACACACACACACACACACACACAGGCATCAGTGAATGTATGAAGCCTAAATGTCAGCTTGCCTCCATCTGTCAAAGGGAGACCCCCCAGTTAGCAGGACAGGTAATCAACAGGTGTGTACCGTCTTTGTTCGCCTGCTTCTGCTGAAAGCTGAAATGTACCTATCTGTTGTCTCTCCTCTCCTGCACAAGGACATTGTGCAGCATATTGTGTACCGTAGCAGACCTTGTGGACGGTAGCAGGTGATTTACATTGCGGCTCTGCAATAACCACTCTGACTGCAATTCCCTTCTCTGACTGAACCTTCCTTCTCTGACGGAACCTTCCTTCTCTGACTGAACCTTCCTTCTCTGACTGAACCTTCCTTCTCTGACTGAACCTTCCTTCTCTGACTGAACCTTCCTTCTCTGACGGAACCTTCCTTCTCTGACTGAACCTTCCTTCTCTGACTGAACCTTCCTTCTCTGACTGAACCTTCCTTCTCTGACGGAACCTTCCTTCTCTGACTGAACCTTCCTTCTCTGGCTGTAACTCCCTTCTCTGACTGAACCTTCCTTCTCTGACTGAACCTTCCTTCTCTGACGGAACCTTCCTTCTCTGACTGAACCTTCCTTCTCTGGCTGTAACTCCCTTCTCTGACTGAACCTTCCTTCTCTGACTGAACCTTCCTTCTCTGACTGAACCTTCCTTCTCTGACTGAAACTCATTTCTCTTACCGAACCTTCCTTCTCTGACTGAACCTTCCTTCTCTGACTGAACCTTCCTTCTCTTACGGAACCTTCCTTCTCTGACTGAACCTTCCTTCTCTGACTGAACCTTCCTTCTCTGACTGAACCTTCCTTCTCTGACTGAACCTTCCTTCTCTGAATGAACCTTCCTTCTCTGACTGAACCTTCCTTCTGGTCAAAACTAGTGCACTACACAGTGAATAGGGTGCCATTTGGGACACTGAAACTCTCCGGCTCCGTGTCTGACCGATCCATTTCGCTACATGCAACACTCCAGGTGCTCCATCAACATTAAAGGCATCAGAAGAGACGTAGGAAGAGCTATCCCAGAGGTAGCTATTTTAGCTCTATCTGTGCTGTAGTCTCTTTGTGTGTGTGTCTTTGTGTGTCTTTATGTGTGTGTGTGTGTGTGTGTGCGTGCGTGCGAGATTAGCTATCACAGAGGACCTTTCTACCAGGAACACAGGAGGAATATCAAAGCCTCGGCATGCATCCCAAATGGCTCCTTATTCCCTATATAGTGTACAACTTTTGACCAGGGCCCACAGAGAATAAGGAGCGATTTGGAACACTGGCTCAGACTGACTGACGGAGGAGGAGGAGGAGGGGGGCGGGCGGGGGGTGATTCCCACTGCAATGCAGACAGGAATATTACTGTGTGATGTTCGAGGGCCGGGTGGGTGGGTTAGCCACATACACTCCAGTAGGCTAGCAAACAATTTGGTGCACAATCAAACGAACACACTAATATTCTGAATGGCCGCTTGCTTTCATAGCCCACTCCAGTGTGTTCAGTTTGATTACGTGTTGTTGACTACATTTAGATTCAGTCGGCATTACATTTCAGTGTATAATGGAACTTCCAATATGCTGTAATTGCTTTTTTCAAAATCCACATTCCAGAACATATTAAAGTCTGAATTGAATATTCAATGAATGTTGCATATCAGGCTTTATATGTTGGTGTTCCTTTCCGGGGCCACTTGATTCCCCTCTCCAGCAGTGTGTTGTGCACTGAACAATCAAAGCACTTTGACACAATGTGTGCCTGCCGCCGTTGCTAGTAGCATGATGCAGAAGGACTGGTCTAGTGTGGTGTTGGGGTGCGCAGAATCACCGAGGCGTGAAACGTATGGTGAACTCCCTCACATCAACAACGATAGAAGAGGCTGGAGCTACTACTATGGCCGATCTCAAATGTTACTGTCGGTCTGAAGTGGTGGGTTATGTAAACATCACATTTTGTCCAAAGACGTCACGTATTGACGTCATATTTTGACTGAACAGACTGGGTCGGAGGTGTTAGAGGCATAATATAGAAGACTTAATGCAGATTCATTGTGGCGGCAACACCAACAAACCATGTGTAGTGTCACTCTCTAGTTCTCTCTCTCTCTCTCTCTCTCTCTGAACTGAGGGAGTTGTGAAGTGTCATTCACAGCCTGTTCTTGTCATTGAGATAACTTATTGACATACTGTAATCTCACAGGCATTATTTCACGGGAACAAGGACAAGTCTGATAAATAAACCAACACATAACTCTGCTAAATGTAGTGACATCACAAGAGGGACTGGATGAGTGAAGTACAGTGCATTGACCAATAATCAGTGTACTGTACCTTGACTACCTGCCAGAAGCTATATAACACACACACACACACACACACACACACAGCTCTCGCCAGGGGGACAGTCTGGACCAATAGATCCTGAGGCAGCTAGCTGCATCCTCATGATTTGTGTCTTCCAAAATGTCAGGAGGACGGAGGGCAATTTCACTGAATCGACTGTCAATGTGTCTTACTGAATGTCACGGGAATGTTTCGGAATGTTACTGATTGTTAGGGAATGTTACGGAATGTTACTGATTGTTAGGGAATATTTTGGAATGTTACTGATTGTTAGAAAATGTTTCGGAATGTTACTGATTGTTAGGGAATGTTACGGAATGTTACTGATTGTTAGGGAATATTTTGGAATGTTACTGATTGTTAGGGAATGTTTCGGAATGTTACTGATTGTTAGGGAGTGTTTAGGAATGTTACAGAATGTTACAGAATGTTGCTGAATTTTACTGAATGTTACTGATTGTTAGGGAATGTTTCAGAATATTACAGAATGTTACAGAATGTTACTGAATGTTACTGAATGTTTCAGAATGTTGCTGAATTTTACTGAATGTTACTGATTGTTAGGGAATGTTTCAGAATATTACAGAATGTTACAGAATGTTACTGAATGTTACTGAATGTTTCAGAATGTTACAGAATGTTACTGAATGTTACTGAATGTTTCAGAATGTTACAGAATGTTACAGAATGTTACTGAATGTTACATAATGTTACATAATGTTACTGAATGTTACAGAATGTTACTGAATGTTACTGAATGTTACTGAATGTTACTGCATGTTACAGAATGTTACTGAATGTTGCTGAATGTTACTGAATGTTACAGAATGTTACTGAATGTTACTGAATGTTACAGAATGTTACTGAATGTTGCTGAATGTTACTGAACTGTCCACACAAAGATATGTTGCATACTGTAACAACACCCATTGGATTATGTCAGAAGAATACCAAATACAGATGATTTACAGTTTTTTACGATTGCTTACACACTAAAATTGAACTTTTCCCACAATTAGCAAAACCTTACACTCAAGGAGCAAAACACAAAGCTAGATTTGCACAACTGTAAGCACATTGTCAGCTTCACACTGTTTGCAAAACATTACACACAGTGATTTGCAAAACACTAAACACACTTGTATACATCAGACACGGAAGTATATCATGATGTCACTTCCTTGCAATTCCAAAGCACTGACTGTCAAATTACCACACCTATGAGCCAATCTGTTAAACACAGCCATCAGGTGCGCAAACACATGATTGCTAAATTGTAGACACACCAATCAGGTTTAAGCACTATACAAATGCAGCAGGTAGGTTCACCTGCCTTCAACCAAAATGGAACGAGTCAGAAGAAGAGTGAGGGTGAGAGGAGGAGTACACAGAGGAGGAGAAGGAGGTAGAGGAAGAGGCAGAGGCCGAGGTTGATGAAGACCTGAAGCAGGAGGAGAACGTGCACAAAGAAGAAGAGGACCAAACTTATCAAATGACATTCGTGCAACACTGGTGGACCATGTTGTGAACCACGGATTGACGCTGAGGGAGGCTGGACTGAGGGTTCAGCCAAATCTTAGCAGATATACAGTGGCATCTGTCATAAGGACTTTTCGACAGGAAAACAGGTAGAAGATCTGTCTACAGTTACAGTAATCAGCCGCTGATTGTATGCACCATATCAGCACTTGTGATACCCCTTCCTGTGACATTGTACAGTAAGTTACATGTATTATTCTCTACATAGGATTGAGGGTCGGGAACGACAAGGAGGAAGGGGGCCCACATTCACGCAAGAACAAGAGAGAGCGATAATAAACATATATATAAACATCGGTGACCTTGCCATTTTCAATAATGTCCATCAGGTCTCAGTCAACACTGGCACACATCCTGAAAAGACATCAGGTTCAAATGAAACAACTTTTAAAAAATCATAATAATTCAATTCACCTTTATTTAACCAGGTAGGCAAGTTGAGAACACCTTTATTTAACCAGGTAGGCAAGTTGAGAACAAGTTCTCATTTAAAATTGCGACCTGGCCAAGATAAAGCAAAGCAGTTTGACACAAACAACAACACAGAGTTACACATGGAGTAAAACAAACATACAGTCAATAATACAGTAGAAACAAGTCTATATACGATGTGAGCAAATGAGGTGAGATAAGGGAGGTAAAGGCAAAAAACAGGCCATGGTGGCGAAGTAAATACAATATAGCAAGTAAATCACTGGAATGGTAGATTTGCAGTGGAAGAATGTGCAAAGTAGAAATAAAAATAATGGGGTGCAAAGGAGCAAAACAAATAAATAAATAAAATAAAATAAATACAGTAGGGAAAGAGGTAGTTGTTTGGGCTCAATTATAGGTGGGCTATGTACAGGTGCAGTAATATGTGAGCTGCTCTGACAGTTGGTGCTTAAAGCTAGTGAGGGAGATAAGTGTTTCCAGTTTCAGAGATTTTTGTAGTTCGTTCCAGTCATTGGCAGTAGAGAACTGGAAGGAGAGGCGGCCAAAGGAGGAATTGGTTTTGGGGATGACCAGAAATCAAATCACTTAAGTTAGTCAGTGTGCAACAGATGAAAGACATTCATGGTAACAAAACATACCTGCTGGAGCGCGTGCTACAGGTGGGTGATGCTATGGTGACCAGCGAGATATACCTGCTGGAGCGCGTGCTACAGGTGGGTGTTGCTATGGTGACCAGCGAGATATACCTGCTGGAGCGGGTGCTACAGGTGGGTGTTGCTATGGTGACCAGCGAGATATACCTGCTGGAGCGCGTGCTACAGGTGGGTGTTGCTATGGTGACCAGCGAGATATACCTGCAGGAGCGGGTGCTACAGGTGGGTGTTGCTATGGTGACCAGCGAGATATACCTGCTGGAGCGGGTGCTACAGGTGGGTGTTGCTATGGTGACCAGCGAGATATACCTGCTGGAGCGCGTGCTACAGGTGGGTGCTGCTATGGTGACCAGCGAGATATACCTGCTGGAGCATGTGCTACAGGTGGGTGCTGCTATGGTGACCAGCGAGCTGAGATAAGGGGGTACTTTACCTAGCAGGGTCTTGTAGATGACATGGAGCCAGTGGGTTTGGCGACGAGTATGAAGCGAGTGCCAGGCAACGAGAGCGTACAGGTCGCAGTGGTGGGTAGTATATGGGGCTTTGGTGACAAAACGGATGGCACTGTGATAGACTGCATCCAATTTGTTGAGTAGGGTATTGGGGGCTATTTTGTAAATGACATCGCTGAAGTCGAGGATCGGTAGGATGGTCAGTTTTACAAGGGTATGTTTGGCAGCATGAGTGAAGGATGCTTTGTTGCGAAATAGGAAGCCAATTCTAGATTTAACTTTGGATTGGAGATGTTTGATGTGAGTCTGGAAGGAGAGTTTACAGTCTAACCAGACACCCAGGTATTTGTAGTTGTCCACGTATTCTAAGTCAGAGCCGTCCAGAGTAGTGATGTTGGACAGGCGGGCAGGTGCAGGCAGCGATCGGTTGAGCATGCATTTAGTTTTACTTGTATTTAAGAGCAATTGGCGGCCATGGAAGGAGAGTTGTATGGCATTGAAGCTTGCCTGGAGGGTTGTTAACACAGTGTCCAAAGAAGGGCCAGAAGTATACAGAATGGTGTCGTCTGCGTAGAGGTGGATCAGAGACTAACCAACTTAATCGAGTGCCTTTTGAGCGGAATTCAGAGAGGGTCAAACGGCTGCGGCATGAGTATGTGTAAGTTTGTTCGCTTTAGCACTGTGATGTTGCATACTGCACACCTGACTTCTTTACATTGACTGCATACTAGACCTATCCTAAACTACACTATCTGGTCTTTCACTGTATTTCTGGGAGTTTTGCAGATGGATGCTGAGGAAATCCTGTATGGATTCATATATATTGATGAGGCAGGGTTCAACCTCACAAAAGCAAGAAGGAGAGGCAGAAATATCATTGGCCACAGGGCTATAATCAATGTCCCAGGGCAACGTGGGGGTAACCTTACCCTTTGCGCTGCCATTTCACAGCATGGGGTTGTCCTCCGTCATGCCAAAATGGGTCCTTACAACACATTCTCACATTTTTGTGAGAATGTGGCACCACATCGTCATAGCAGGTAATGAAATGCACCAGATGCAATCCACGGTCATCTGGGACAATGTGTCATTCCACCGCTCTGCTTTGGTCCAGAACTGGTTTCAACACCATTCACAGTTGACAGTACTATACCTTCCACCATACTCTCCGTTTCTAAACCCTGTCGAAGAGTTGTTCTCTGCATGGCGGTGGAAGGTTTACGATCTCCAGCCCCAGGCTCAGGTACCCCTCATTCAGGCCAGGAAGGTTTACGATCTCCAGCCCCAGGCTCAGGTACCCCTCATTCAGGCCAGAAAGGTTTACGATCTCCAGCCCCAGGCTCAGGTACCCCTCATTCAGGGCAGGAAGGTTTACAATCTCCAGCCCCAGGCTCAGGTACCCCTCATTCAGGCCAGGAAGGTTTACGATCTCCAGCCCCAGGCTCAGGTACCCCTCATTCAGGGCAGGAAGGTTTACAATCTCCAGCCCCAGGCTCAGGTACCCCTCATTCAGGCCAGGAAGGTTTACGATCTCCAGCCCCAGGCTCAGGTACCCCTCATTCAGGCCAGGAAGGTTTACGATCTCCAGCCCCAGGCTCAGGTACCCCTCATTCAGGCCAGGAAGGTTTACGATCTCCAGCCCCAGGCTCAGGTACCCCTCATTCAGGGCAGGAAGGTTTACAATCTCCAGCCCCAGGCTCAGGTACCCCTCATTCAGGCCAGGAAGGTTTACGATCTCCAGCCCCAGGCTCAGGTACCCCTCATTCAGGCCAGGAAGGTTTACAATCTCCAGCCCCAGGCTCAGGTACCCCTCATTCAGGCCAGGAAGGTTTACGATCTCCAGCCCCAGGCTCAGGTACCCCTCATTCAGGCCAGGAAGGTTTACGATCTCCAGCCCCAGGCTCAGGTACCCCTCATTCAGGGCAGGAAGGTTTACAATCTCCAGCCCCAGGCTCAGGTACCCCTCATTCAGGCCAGGAAGGTTTACGATCTCCAGCCCCAGGCTCAGGTACCCCTCATTCAGGCCAGGAAGGTTTACAATCTCCAGCCCCAGGCTCAGGTACCCCTCATTCAGGCCAGGAAGGTTTACGATCTCCAGCCCCAGGCTCAGGTACCCCTCATTCAGGGCAGGAAGGTTTACAATCTCCAGCCCCAGGCTCAGGTACCCCTCATTCAGGCCAGGAAGGTTTACGATCTCCAGCCCCAGGCTCAGGTACCCCTCATTCAGGCCAGGAAGGTTTACAATCTCCAGCCCCAGGCTCAGGTACCCCTCATTCAGGCCAGGAAGGTTTACGATCTCCAGCCCCAGGCTCAGGTACCCCTCATTCAGGCCACGGAGGACGCCTGTGACCAAGTCGACGCCGCAGCTGTGCAAGGATGGATTCGACATTCAAGACGGTTCTTCCCGCGTTGTCTTGCTAGTGACGATATTGTTTGTGATGTTGATGAAATTCTCTGGCCAGATCCAGCTAGGTCGAAGAGATAATGTATCGTATGTTTACTGTAGTATTTTCTGTACAATATTGTCAGTTTTTTTCAGATAATTTTTTATGTTTGTTGTTGTTGTTATTTACTGTAATTGTAACCTGTACTGGATACAGTATTTTACGTTTGTCTGTTGTTTGCTGAGCTAACAGTGTTATGCACACCACTGTAGTAGCATGAAAACTTTGACATGTTTTGTTGTGATTCTCCATGTTGACATGTTGACATGTTGACATGTTGACGTGTTGACAGATTTGGGTATATGGAGAGAAATAGATGATGTTTTCCTCAGTCTGCAGCATTGGTCTTGTGTAGTGTTTGTATAGTTGCACTTTCTCTGTGTACTTCATTTACAGCACTCTAATCACTGACAAGTAGACTTGCTAAAAGTGTTTTTTAGGTTAGCAACAGCAGTGTGTAACTGGCTCAAAAAGATTGAAGTCATATGAAATGTGTGTGTTTCGTATGGTAACAAAATATTATTTTTAATGAAGTCGTGTCTAGTTTTGACAAGTGTTCCATTTTTCAAATGATCTGAAGTGTTGCGCTAATTGTGTGTAGTGTTTTGACACACCGGGCCCTGTTTTCAAAATTGTGCTTAAACAATTGAAAAAAACGAATCAACTTGAAAGACGTTACTGACATAACAAACATGCTGAAGCCCGAATTAATTACAAAAATAACACACGCTATTGACAGTGAATAACTTGAGAGGGAGGAAGGCGTTCACCCTTTACTGTAGCTGCCGGGTTAGTTGTTTGATCACCCCTCCAACGCCACTCCATTTGAGAAGAATGAGCTCAGCCAGGCATGCTATAGCACAGACAACATGCATTATCCATCCTGTACTGTCTGTCTGAGTCGTGAAGAACACTCTACAATATGTAACAATACACAGTATTATGCTCTGATGATCCTTAAACAAAGGCAGCTAACCCACTGTTCCTAGGCCGTCATTAAAAATAAGAATTTGTTCTTGACTGACTTGCCTAGTTAAAGGTAAAATAAAAATAAATAAAAAACATCTAATACACTCTGACCTTAAAACCTCTAATACACTCTGACCTTAAAACATCTAATACACTCTGATCTTAAAACCTCTAATACACTCTGACCTTAAAACATCTAATACACTCTGACCTTAAAACATCTAATACACTCTGACCTTAAAACATCTAATACACTCTGACCTTAAAACATCTAATACACTCTGACCTTAAAACCTCTAATACACTCTGACCTTAAAACATCTAATACACTCTGACCTTAAAACATCTAATACACTCTGACCTTAAAACATCTAATACACTCTGACCTTAAAACATCTAATACACTCTGACCTTAAAACATCTAATACACTCTGACCTTAAAACCTCTAATAGACTCTGACCTTAAAACATCTAATACACTCTGACCTTAAAACCTCTAATACACTCTAACCTTAAAACATCTAATACACTCTGACCTTAAAACATCTAATACACTCTGACCTTAAAACATCTAATACACTCTGACCTTAAAACATCTAATACACTCTGACCTTAAAACATATAATACACTCTAACCTTAAAACATCTAATACACTCTAACCTTAAAACATCTTATACACTCTGACCTTAAAACATCTAATACACTCTGACCTTAAAACATCTAATACACTCTAACCTTAAAACATCTAATACACTCTGACCTTAAAACATCTAATACACTCTGACCTTAAAACATCTAATACAATCTGACCTTAAAACATCTAATACACTCTGACCTTAAAACATCTAATACACTCTGACCTTAAAACATCTAATACACTCTAACCTTAAAACATCTAATACACTCTGACCTTAAAACATCTAATACACTCTAACCTTAACCTCTAATACACTCTGACCTTAAAACATCTAATACACTCTAACCTTAAAACATCTAATACACTCTGACCTTAAAACATCTAATACACTCTGACCTTAAAACATCTAATACACTCTGACCTTAAAACATCTAATACACTCTGACCTTAAAACATCTAATACACTCTGACCTTAAAACATCTAATACACTCTAACCTTAACCTCTAATACACTCTGACCTTAACCTCTAATACACTCTGACCTTAAAACATCTAATACACTCTGACCTTAAAACATCTAATACACTCTGACCTTAAAACATCTAATACACTCTGACCTTAAAACATCTAATACACTCTGACCTTAAGACATCTAATACACTCTGACCTTAAAACATCAAATACACTCTGACCTTAAAACATCTAATACACTCTAACCTTAAAACATCTAATACACTCTGACCTTAAAACATCTAATACACTCTAACCTTAAGACATCTAATACACTCTGACCTTAAAACATCTAATACACTCTAACCGTAACCTCTAATACACTCTGACCTTAACCTCTAATACACTCTGACCTTAAAACATCTAATACACTCTGACCTTAAAACATCTAATACACTCTGACCTTAAAACATCTAATACACTCTGACCTTAACCTCTAATACACTCTAACCTTAAAACATCTTTGTTTAACTTTGGACAAATTGCTAGTATTGTTCAGATATTTATTTATTTTGTTTTGGTCATACTACTTGCCGTCCTCGTTCCCTATCCATGCCTATGCACATTGTGGTGTGTTTTCTCAACAGCTAATGATGTACTGTGCCATGTACTGTAGCACATGACTAAGGATAGTACCAGCCAACAGACAGAATGTACAAGGATACGTTATGGTCTCTACCAGTATGTGCTATTTTTTAAATGACAACCAAAATAAGTATCTTGAGAAACATGAGAACATTCAAATAAAATGGTGAGTGGGCTCCCGAGTGGCGCAGCGATCGGAGGCACTGCAACTCAAATCAAATCAAATCAAATGTATTTATATAGCCCTTCGTACATCAGCTGATATCTCAAAGTGCTGTACAGAAACCCAGCCTAAAACCCCAAACAGCAAGCAATGCAGGTGTAGAAGCACGGTGGCTAGGAAAAACTCCCTAGAAAGGCCAAAACCTAGGAAGAAACCTAGAGAGGAACCAGGCTATGTGGGGTGGCCAGTCCTCTTCTGGCTGTGCCGGGTGGAGATTATAACAGAACATGGCCAAGATGTTCAAATGTTCATAAATGACCAGCATGGTCGAATAATAATAAGGCAGAACAGTTGAAACTGGAGCAGCAGCACGGCCAGGTGGACTGGGGACAGCAAGGAGTCATCATGTCAGGTAGTCCTGGGGCATGGTCCTAGGGCTCAGGTCCTCCGAGAGAGAGAAAGAGAGAAAGAGAGAATTAGAGAATGCACACTTAGATTCACACAGGACACCGAATAGGACAGGAGAAGTACTCCAGATATAACAAACTGACCCTAGCCCCCCGACACATAAACTACTGCAGCAACTCAGTGCAAGAGGAGTCACTACGGTCCTTGGTTTGAATCCAGGCTGTATCACACCCGGCTGTGATTGGGAATCGCATAGGGCGGCACACAATTGGCCCAGCGTTGACCGGGTTTGGCTGAGGTAGGCCGTCATTGTCAATGAGTTAAATAAAGGTTAAATAAATAAAATTAGATAGAACATATATTTATGAAAATATATTTAAAAAATATCTATATGCAATTTTATTTTATTGTATTATTTGTTGTCAGAGCACATAGCTATGAGGACAATATTTCAGGTGGGCCCGTGATATATTTGCAGGTACCTTAGTAAGTACACTATTCATCTTGCCAGCACTGTGCACAGTGTGTCATTTAAAACCTGCACATTCAACAAAAATAACTTTCCCAGATGTCCTAATTCCTTGCAGGTAGTCTTTCTTCGAATGATACCCAATAGCTTTAAGAAGTTCATACCAAAGATCATTTTGCTATTTGATTTGGATTTTTAAAACACCTTCAAGTATTTAAAAAAATTGAAAAATACAATTATTTGATGAAACAATAGGTTTGACCTTACTGCTATTAGCCCATACAAACACATTGAATATCAGATTCACTACATGGAAAAACAGATTGTCCCCCCAAAAAACATATAAAGTAAGTTAGGACGGAAGTGTCTGAGATATAAGAAAGATAAGGAAACATATACAGTATAAGTCAAAAGTTTGGCCACACCTACTCATACAAGGGTTTTTCTTTCTTTATTTATTTTTTACACTTTTCTACATTGTAGAATAATAGTGGAGACATCACAACTATGAAATAACACATTTGGAATCATGCAGTAACCAAAAATTATATTTGAGAGTCTTCAAAGTAGCCACCCTTTGCATTTATGACAGCTTTGCACACTCTTGGCATTCTCTTAACCAGCTTCATGAGGTAGTCACCTGGAATGCATTTCAATTAACAGGTGTGCCTTGTTAAAAGTTATTTGTGGAATTTCTTTCCTTCTTGATGCATTTGAACCAATCAGTTTTGTTGTGGCAAGGTAGGGGTGGTATACAGAAGATAGCCCTATTTGGTAAAATACCAAGTCCATATTATGGAAAGAACAGCTCAAATAAGCAAAGATGAATGACAGCCCATCCTTACTTTAAGACATGAAGGTCAGTTAATACAAAACATTTCAAGAACATTACACGTTTCTTCAGACGCATTCGCAGAAACCATCAAACGCTATGATGAAACTGGCTCTCATGAGGACCGTCACAGGAAAGCAAGACCCAGAGTTTCCTCTGCTGCAGAGGATAAGTTCATTAGAGTTACCAGCCTTAGAAATTGTAACAGACACATCTCAGATGGAGTAGACTGCGTGAATCAGGCCTTCATGGTCGAATTGCTGCAAAGAAACCCTCACTAAAGGACACCAATGAGAAGAAGAGACTTTCTTGGGCCAAGAAACACGAGCAATGGACATCAGACCGGTGGAAATCTGTCTTTTGGGATACATACAGTGCATTCGGAAAGTATTCAGACCCCTACAATTTTTCCACATTTTGTTAAGTTACAGCCTTATTTTAAAATGGATTAAATAAAATAAAAATCTTCATCAATCTACACACAATACCCTATAATGACAACGTGAAAACATGTTTTTAGACATTTGTGCAAATGTATTAAAAATAAATACAAAATACTGTAATTACGAAAGTATTCAGACCCTTTGCTATAAGACTCAAAACTGAGCTCAGGTGCATCCTGTTTCCATTGATCATCCTTGAGATGTTTCTACATCTTGATTGGAGTCCACCTGTGGTAAATTCAATTGATTGGACATGATTTGGAAAGGCACACAACTGCCTATATAAGGTTGACAGTAGACAGTTGACAGTGCATGTCAGTGCAAAAACCAAGCCATGAGGACAAAGGACTTGTCCGTAGAGCTCTGAGACAGGATTGTGTCGAGGCACAGATCAGGGGAAGGGTACCAAACAATGTCTGCAGCATTTAAAGTCCCCAAGAACAAAGTGGCCTCAATCATTCTGAAATGGAAGAAGTTTGCAACCACCAAACCCCTTCCTAGAGCTGGCCGCCCGAGCAATCGGGGGAGAACCCAATGGTCACTCTGACAGAGCTCCAGAGTTCCTCTGTGGAGATGGGAGAACCTTCCAGAAGGACAACCATCTCTGCAGCACTCCACCAATCAGGGCTTTATGGTAGAGCAGCCAGACGGAAGCCACTCCTCAGTAAAAGGCACATGACAGCCCGTTTGGAGTTTGCCAAAAGGCACCTAAAGGACTCTCAGACCATGAGAAATGAGATTCTCTGGTCTGATGAAAGATTGAACCTTGGCTTGAATGCAAAGCATCATTTCTGGAGGAAACCTGGCACCATCCCTACGGTGAAGCATCGTGGCAGCAGCATTATGCTGTGGGGATGTTTTTCAGTGGGCAGGGACTCTGAAACTTGTCAGGCTCGAGGGAAAGATGAACAGAGCAAAGTACTGAGAGATCCTTGATGGAAGCCTGCCCCAGATTGCTCAGGACCTCAGACTGGGGCAAAGGTTCACCTTCCAACAGGACAACGACCCTCGGTACACAGTCAAGACCACGCAGGAGTGGCTTCGGGACAAGTCTCTGAATGTTCTTGAGTGGCCCAGCCAGAGCCCGGACTTGAACCCAATCAAGCATTCAATCAAACCCAATCAATCATCCCCAAATACAGGTGCGCCAATCTTGTAGCATCATACCCAAGAAGACTCGAGGCTGTAATTGCTGGCAAAGGTGCTTCAACAAAGTACTGAGTAAAGGGTCTGAATACTAATGTAAATGTGATATTTCAGTTTTATTTGTATATTTCTAAAAACTTGTTTTTGCTTTGTCAGTTTAGGTATTGCATGTAGATTGATGAGGGGTTTTTAAATTATTATTTTTTAACCTATTTTAAAATAAGGCTGTAACCTAACAAAATGTGGATAAAGTCAAGGAGTGTGAATACTTTCTGAAAGCACTTCAGGCCGATGTGGTGGATTGAGATTCGTCCAATGCAAAAAAACCTGACAGATCCAGCTCCAGCTTAAACTGACATTTTTATAGGTATGTTTTTATTTTACTAATTCGATTTCCGCAGAGGACATCGACCTTTAGGGGGTTTTACTGTCTGAAGTTAAAGGTTACCAGTGTCACTATGTTAATGAACTTCATTACCTGAATCATTTCCTTCATTTGGCTTTATCCTCAATGATGGGAGCTTTCAGTCTCACAAATATGCAAATATACAGTATGTAAATGTTTGAATTTAAATAATGTCAATATTTATTAGTTTACTTTAACAAAAGGAAAATACCTTACATAAATCCACCAGACTTCTACAAGTCCTTGTTTGCTCTTGAGAGCAGCCACTATGTAATCAGCTACCTAATCCTCTCTTGGCCGTAGTCCTGTCCTGTCCTCTTACTGTGGGGTGAGATGGGTGCTGCTCTCGGGTTTCAGTGTCAGGTGACCTCCCTGGAAGCACACCTGTAAGCACATACTAGTGAGGTGACAGTGAGAAATGTACCGGGCACAGAGTCCAGATGGCTTATAAATAAATGAAAGCTAGACCGTCAGGGAGCAAAAATAAAATAAAATAAAATAGATGACTATTTTTTGCAAATTCTGATGGCTAGGAAATATGACACATTTTCTGTGCGGCCTTCACTGGTATGTGCTTACAGGTGTCGCTTCCAGGGCCGGTGTTATGGACGGGTCTTAGGGGACCTGGCCTGCCCTGCCATGCCGCCATGCCCATCCAAATAAAATATAGAAATATTTATCATTTATTTGACTGAGACACATGCAGACAAAAAGATGCATCAATTTCAGACAAAGCATCCGATTCTAAAGAAACACAGCTCCTCTCTGTCTCAGTATATATAAACCATGTCATACTATTTCTGGCCAGACAGCATCATTTTGTGAATTGTTTGCCCTTTGATAGCTTATTTCTGATCAATTTCTCCATTACCTATATCACCTGCGAGCCTAGTAAATGTACCGTTAATGTACCATTTGGTTACATACATTTATGTTAATGTATGTGTTAATTACAGTCATTTACCATTCTCATTCCCAGAGTGGAAACGTTGACGTCGTCCCCACAGTGACTGTACGTACATACCCCAACCAGAAGCCATGGATTACAGGAAACATCCACACTGAGCTAAAGGGTAGAGCTGCAGCTTTCAAGGAGTGGGACTAACCTGGATGCTGATAAGACATCCCACTATGCCCTCCGACGAGCCATCAAACAGGCAAAGCATAAATACAGGACTAAGATTGCATCCTACTACACCGGCCCCGATGCTCGTCGGATGAGGCAGAGCTCGCAAATTATTACGGTCTACAAAGGGAAGCACAGCCGTGAGCTGCACAGTGACACAAGCCTACCAGACGAGCTAAATGACTTTTATGCACGTTTCGAGGCAAGCAACACTGAAGCATGCATGAGAGCACCAGCTGATGTAAGTAAGACCTTTAAACAGGTCAACATTGACAGGGCTGCAGGGCCAGATGGATTACCAGGATGTGTACTCAGAGTATGCGCTGACCAACTGGCAAGTGTCTTCACTGACATTTTCAACCTGTCCCTGAACAAATCTGTAATACCAACATGTTTCAACCAGACCACCATAGTCCCTGTGCCCAAGAACACCAAGGTAACCTGCCTAATTGACTACCGACCTGTAGCACTTACGTCTGTAGCCATGAAGTGTTTGAAAGGCTGGTCATGGCTCACATCAACACCCTTATCCTAGAAACCCTAGACCCACTCCAATTTGCATACGGCCCCAACAGATCCATAGATGATGCAATCTCTATTGCACTCCACACTGCCCTTTCCCACCTGGACAAAAGGAACACCTACCTGAAAATGCTATTCATTGACTACAGCTCAGCGTTCAACACCATAGTCGCCTCAAAGCTCATCACTAATCAATGGGCCCTGGAACTAAACACCTCCCTCGACTTCCTGACGAGCCGCCCCCAGGTAGCAATACATCTGCCACGCTGATCCTCAACACTGGGGCCCCTCAGGGGTGCGTGCACAGTCCCCTCCTGTATTCCCTATTCACCCTTGACTGAATGGCCAAGCACGACTCCAACACCATCATTAAGTTTGCGACACAACAGTGGTAGGCCTGATCACTGACAACAATGAGACAGCCTATGGGGAGGAGGTCAGAGACATGGCAGTGTGGTGGCAGGCTAACAGCCTCTCCCTCAACGTGATCAAGACAAAGGAGATGATCGTGGACTACTGGAAAAGGGGGGTCGAGCACGCCTCCATTCACATCATCGGGTCTGTAGTAGAGCAGATTGAGAGCTTCAAGTTCCTGGGTGTCCACGTCACTAACAAACTGTCATGGTCCAAACACACCAAGACAGTCGTGAAGAGGGCACGACAACCCCTATTTCCCCTCAGGAGACTGAAAAGATTTGGCATGGGTCCTCAGATCCTCAAAAAGTTATAAAGCTGCACCATCGAGAGCATCCTGACTGGTATGGCAACTGCTCAGCCTCTGACCGCAAGGTACTACAGAGGGTAGTGCGTATGGTCCAGTACATCACTGGGGCTATGCTTCCTGCCATCCAGGACCTCTATACCAGGCGGTGTCAGAGGAAGGCCCTAAAAATTGCTAAAGAATCCAGCCACCGTAGTCATAGACTGTTCTCACTGCTACCGCACGGCAAGCTGTACCGGAGCGCCAAGTCTAGGTCCAAAAGACTTCTTAACAGCTTCTACCCCCCCAAGCCATAAGACTCTAGAACAGCTAACCAAATGGCTACCCAGACTTTATGCATTGACCCCCCCCCCCTCCCCCTTTTACGCTGGAGCTACTCTCTGATTATTATCTATGCATAGTCACCTCTACCTACATGTACATATTAGCTCAATTACCTCAACTAACCTGTTCCCCCCAGTATATAGCCTTGATATTTTATTGTTGCTCATTCATTATTTGTTTCTTCTTT
>NC_143033.1:9937500-9942500 GCF_057628025.1 Oncorhynchus mykiss | reverse complement strand
CTAACCACTGGCCTACCCTGCCTCCCCACTCTAACCACTGGGCTACCCTTCCTCCTCCCTCTAACCACTGGGCTACCCTGCCTCCCCCCTCTAACCACTGGGATACCCTGCCAAAACGATGCCTAAATAAAGGAGACTTTGGAGAGAAGAGTTACTGATATCAAACCTTGATAGAAAAGAAAGATTCAACCACCTGACATTAAAGGACAGGGGAGCCAGACTCAACCACCTGAAAGGACAGGGGAGCCAGACTCAACCACCTGAAAGGACAGGGGAGCCAGACTCAACCACCTGACAGTACAGGGGAGCCAGACTCAACCACCTGAAAGGACAGGGGAGCCAGACTCAACCACCTGACAGGACAGGGGAGCCAGACTCAACCACCTGACAGGACAGGGGAGCCAGACTCAACCACCTGACAGGACAGGGGAGCCAGACTCAACCACCTGACAGGACAGGGGAGCCAGACTCAACCACCTGACAGTACAGGGGAGCCAGACTCAACCACCTGAAAGGACAGGGGAGCCAGACTCAACCACCTGACAGGACAGGGGAGCCAGACTCAACCACCTGACAGGACAGGGGAGCCAGACTCAACCACCTGACAGGACAGGGGAGCCAGACTCAACCACCTGACAGGACAGGGGAGCCAGACTCAACCACCTGACATTAAGGGACAGGGGAGCCAGACTCAAACACCTGACATTAAAGGACAGGGGAGCCAGACTCAACCACCTGACATTAAAGGACAGGGGAGCCAGACTCAACCACCTGACATGAAAGGACAGGGGAGCCAGACTCAACCACCTGACAGTACAGGGGAGCCAGACTCAACCACCTGACATTAAAGGACAGGGGAGCCAGACTCAACCACCAGACAGGACAGGGGAGCCAGACTCAACCGCCTGACATTTTAGGACAGGGGAGCCAGATTCAACCACCTGACATTACAGGACAGGACAGCCAGACTCAACCACCTGACATTACAGGACAGGGGAGCCAGACTCAACCACCTGACAGTACAGGACAGGGGAGCCAGACTCAACCACCTGACAGTACAGGACAGGGGAGCCAGAATCAACTACCTGACAGTACAGGACAGGGGAGCCAGATTCAACCACCTGACATTACAGGACAGGGGAGCCAGATTCAACCACCTGACATTACAAGACAGGGGATTCTTGGAAGGCTGTTCTGTAAGAATGTGTGTGTGTGTGTGTGTGTGTGTGTGTGTGTGTGTGTGTGTGTGTGTGTGTGTGTGTGTGTGTGTGTGTGTGTGTGTGTGTGTGTGTGTGTGTGTGTGTGTGTGTGTGCGTGTGTGTGAAGCATGTCATGTGTTTAGCTCTCTCTCTCTTAATGCCTGAGATGAGTTGTCTTGTTTCATTTCTCAAGGAGTTTAAAAACTAAAAAGGCTTGGCCCAGTTCTCACTGAGCCAGGTGGTGTACCTACTCAACTTGCCTTTTAACCAATGCCAAGTTTGTTCAAGTATAAGTTTTGAACTAATACTGTTCATGACAGTGTCTACTATCCACCAATAATTACTGTTCACATCAATGTCTAATATCCACCAAAAAAAAACAAGTGTACTTTGTCCATTTTCTGTGAGAGAACAGAGTTATTATTTGTCCCTGAACAGCCCAACCACCCTGAGAGGTTAAAGATTCAGGGTCAGAGTTAAGTGCCTTCACGCTTAGGGTTAAGTGCCTTGCTCAAGGACACTGCAACAGGAAGAACCCATGCCCCTCCACCTGGCTGACTGTCCACTATCTCCATTGGTCTTAAAGGGGCAATCAGCAGTTGTACATCCATTTTGGGACTTCATTTATTATACACACACATTGAGTCTCAAAGAATATAGGTTAGAAATGCCTTCATGAGCTCAGTTCAACTGTCGTACCTCATCAGAACCCAAAGTATGACCTTCTTTACTCAAATGTTTGTAAACAATAGAAATGTAAACAAACACTATGTAGCCTCAAAACATGGTTCAAACCAGACGTTGATGTTGTGGATGGTCAGTCCTTGTATCCACAGCTCTGTCTATGAATTTAAGAGTGGTTTTATTTCTCCAGGCCCATTCCATCAGCTCTTTACTGAAACAGGGTATGTGCGTTGTTATTGTTTCAACTGCAGATTCCCCATTTAAAGGCCCACTCTGTGATTTACAGCCGTCCTGGAATCTGCTTGCTTTGATGTCCTGATGTGTTCACCCCAGACGTCCTGGCTAGGCTGTCACCGGGTGGCACATGGCACACGCTGTGGAATCTGTCCAAACTTTTAACTCTTGTAGCTTCCTGAAACAGTAAAATAACAGACAGTTTGGACTCAGACCTCGTACTCAATGGGACCCTATTCCCTACATAGTGCACTACTTTGACCAGGGCCTAGAACCCGTGTCCAAAGTAGTGCACTTTGTAGAGAATAGGGTTCCATTTGGGACACAGTTTCAGAGTCCCCTCTCCTCCCTCCTGCCTAATGCCATTACAGATTAATTATCAAATGGCAATTTGCTTTGTAGAGGGAAAGATTACAGCGGACTCCATAACCCATCCAACTGTTGGATACAGGACAGACTGAGCAGGCTGACAGCTTGCCTCTACTCCCTGACGGTGTTACTCTGCCAGGGGAACGTTAGCTGGGCCTGATCCTCTACTGCTGGAGCAGAGGAGCCATTAGGAGAGGGCTATTAACACAACCAATCACATAACAGTACAACTAGATTACAATCACCACGGTTACATAATGTCTTACGCTGAGTGTCATGTGGGCCCGGACAGGAAATGCGTATGGTTGAGTTGTGAAGAGGTTGAAAGGTTGTATTGCAGATGACTCAGTGTGATGAGGAAACATTGACACTGTACATACATCCTTGATATTTCCCAGAGTTGTTTTGTACACAGGGCAAGACATTTACTGAAACAGAAACTGAGGCCTGGAAATGTCCGTTTACTTTCATAATACACTTGCCAATTGTGAAACTAAAAAGCCATTCAAAACAACTCCAGAAAAGTATAATTTCCAGCCCTGATGTTGAATTCAGATCCAGCCCTGATGTTGAATGCAGATCCAGCCCTGATGTTGAATGCAGATCCAGCCCTGATGTTGAATGCAGATTTAGCCCTGATGTTGAATTCAGATCCAGCCCTGATGTTGAATTCAGATTTAGCCCTGATGTTGAATGCAGATCCAGCCCTGATGTTGAATGCAGATTCAGCCCTGATGTTGAATGCAGATCCAGCCCTGATGTTGAATTCAGATTCAGCCCTGATGTTGAATGCAGATCCAGCCCTGATGTTGAATGCAGATCCAGCCCTGATGTTGAATGCAGATTTAGCCCTGATGTTGAATTCAGATCCAGCCCTGATGTTGAATGCAGATCCAGCCCTGATGTTGAATGCAGATTTAGCCCTGATGTTGAATTCAGATCCAGCCCTGATGTTGAATGCAGATCCAGCCCTGATGTTGAATGCAGATTTAGCCCTGATGTTCAATTCAGATCCAGCCCTGATGTTGAATTCAGATTTAGCCCTGATGTTGAATGCAGATCCAGCCCTGATGTTGAATGCAGATTCAGCCCTGATGTTGAATGCAGATCCAGCCCTGATGTTGAATGCAGATTCAGCCCTGATGTTGAATGCAGATCCAGCCCTGATGTTGAATGCAGATCCAGCCCTGATGTTGAATGCAGATTTAGCCCTGATGTTGAATGCAGATCCAGCCCTGATGTTGAATGCAGATTTAGCCCTGATGTTGAATGCAGATCCAGCCCTGATGTTGAATGTAGATTTAGCCCTGATGTTGAATGCAGATCCAGCCCTGATGTTGAATGTAGATTTAGCCCTGATGTTGAATGTAGATTTAGCCCTGATGTTGAATGCAGATTTAGCCCTGATGTTGAATGCAGATCCAGCCCTGATGTTGAATGCAGATTTAGCCCTGATGTTGAATGCAGATCCAGCCCTGATGTTGAATGTAGATTTAGCCCTGATGTTGAATGCAGATCCAGCCCTGATGTTGAATGTAGATTTAGCCCTGATGTTGAATGCAGATTTAGCCCTGATGTTGAATGCAGATCCAGCCCTGATGTTGAATGTAGATTTAGCCCTGATGTTGAATGCAGATTTAGCCCTGATGTTGAATGCAGATCCAGCCCTGATGTTGAATGCAGATTTAGCCCTGATGTTGAATGCAGATCCAGCCCTGATGTTGAATGCAGATTTAGCCCTGATGTTGAATGCAGATCCAGCCCTGATGTTGAATGCAGATCCAGCCCTGATGTTGAATGCAGATCCAGCCCTGATGTTGAATGTAGATTTAGCCCTGATGTTGAATGCAGATCCAGCCCTGATGTTGAATGTAGATTTAGCCCTGATGTTGAATTCAGATCCAGCCCTGATGTTGAATGCAGATTTAGCCCTGATGTTGAATGCAGATCCAGCCCTGATGTTGAATGTAGATTTAGCCCTGATGTTGAATGCAGATCCAGCCCTGATGTTGAATGCAGATTTAGCCCTGATGTTGAATGCAGATTTAGCCCTGATGTTGAATGCAGATCCAGCCCTGATGTTGAATGCAGATTTAGCCCTGATGTTGAATGCAGATCCAGCCCTGATGTTGAATGCAGATTTAGCCCTGATGTTGAATGCAGATCCAGCCCTGATGTTGAATGTAGATTTAGCCCTGATGTTGAATGCAGATCCAGCCCTGATGTTGAATGTAGATTTAGCCCTGATGTTGAATGCAGATTTAGCCCTGATGTTGAATGCAGATCCAGCCCTGATGTTGAATGCAGATTTAGCCCTGATGTTGAATGCAGATCCAGCCCTGATGTTGAATGCAGATTTAGCCCTGATGTTGAATGCAGATCCAGCCCTGATGTTGAATGTAGATTTAGCCCTGATGTTGAATGCAGATCCAGCCCTGATGTTGAATGTAGATTTAGCCCTGATGTTGAATGCAGATTTAGCCCTGATGTTGAATGCAGATCCAGCCCTGATGT
>NC_143033.1:9912500-9932500 GCF_057628025.1 Oncorhynchus mykiss | reverse complement strand
ACATGGATATATATACTGTAGACAGGAGTAGAAACATGGATATATATATACTGTAGACAGGAGTAGAAACATGGATATATATATACTGTAGACAGGAGTAGAAACATGGATATATATATACTGTAGACAGGATTAGAAACATGGATATATATACTGTAGACAGGAGTAGAAACATGGATATATATACTGTAGACAGGATTAGAAACATGGATATATATATACTGTAGACAGGATTAGAAACATGGATATATATACTGTAGACAGGATTAGAAACATGGATATATATACTGTAGACAGGAGTAGAAACATGGATATATATATACTGTAGACAGGAGTAGAAACATGGATATATATATATACTGTAGACAGGATTAGAAACATGGATATATATATACTGTAGACAGGAGTAGAAACATGGATATATATACTGTAGACAGGAGTAGAAACATGGATATATATATACTGTAGACAGGAGTAGAAACATGGATATATATATACTGTAGACAGGATTAGAAACATGGATATATATACTGTAGACAGGAGTAGAAACATGGATATATATACTGTAGACAGGATTAGAAACATGGATATATATATACTGTAGACAGGATTAGAAACATGGATATATATACTGTAGACAGGATTAGAAACATGGATATATATACTGTAGACAGGAGTAGAAACATGGATATATATATACTGTAGACAGGAGTAGAAACATGGATATATATATATACTGTAGACAGGATTAGAAACATGGATATATATATACTGTAGACAGGAGTAGAAACATGGATATATATACTGTAGACAGGAGTAGAAACATGGATATATATATATATATATATATACTGTAGACAGGAGTAGAAACATGGATATATATACTGTAGACAGGAGTAGAAACATGGATATATATACTGTAGACAGGAGTAGAAACATGGATATATATACTGTAGACAGGAGTAGAAACATGGATATATATACTGTAGACAGGATTAGAAACATGGATATATATACTGTAGACAGGAGTAGAAACATGGATATATATACTGTAGACAGGAGTAGAAACATGGATATATATACTGTAGACAGGAGTAGAAACATGGATATATATACTGTAGACAGGAGTAGAAACATGGATATATATACTGTAGACAGGAGTAGAAACATGGATATATATACTGTAGACAGGAGTAGAAACATGGATATATATACTGTAGACAGGAGTAGAAACATGGATATATATACTGTAGACAGGAGTAGAAACATGGATATATATACTGTAGACAGGCGTAGAAACATGGATATATATACTGTAGACAGGATTAGAAACATGGATATATATACTGTAGACAGGAGTAGAAACATGGATATATATACTGTAGACAGGAGTAGAAACATAGATATATATACTGTAGACAGGATTAGAAACATGGATATATATACTGTAGACAGGATTAGAAACATGGATATATATATATACTGTAGACAGGAGTAGAAACATGGATATATATATACTGTAGACAGGATTAGAAACATGGATATATATATACTGTAGACAGGAGTAGAAACATGGATATATATACTGCAGACAGGAGTAGAAACATGGATATATATACTGTAGACAGGAGTAGAAACATGGATATATATACTGTAGACAGGAGTAGAAACATGGATATATATACTGTAGACAGGATTAGAAACATGGATATATATACTGTAGACAGGAGTAGAAACATGGATATATATACTGTAGACAGGATTAGAAACATGGATATATATATACTGTAGACAGGAGTAGAAACATGGATATATATATACTGTAGACAGGAGTAGAAACATGGATATATATACTGTAGACAGGATTAGAAACATGGATATATATACTGTAGACAGGAGTAGAAACATGGATATATATACTGTAGACAGGAGTAGAAACATGGATATATATACTGTAGACAGGATTAGAAACATGGATATATATACTGTAGACAGGAGTAGAAACATGGATATATATACTGTAGACAGGAGTAGAAACATGGATATATATACTGTAGACAGGAGTAGAAACATGGATATATATACTGTAGACAGGATTAGAAACATGGATATATATACTGTAGACAGGAGTAGAAACATGGATATATATACTGTAGACAGGAGTAGAAACATGGATATATATACTGTAGACAGGAGTAGAAACATGGATATATATACTGTAGACAGGAGTAGAAACATGGATATATATACTGTAGACAGGAGTAGAAACATGGATATATATACTGTAGAAAGGAGTAGAAACATGGATATATATACTGTAGACAGGAGTAGAAACATGGATATATATACTGTAGACAGGAGTAGAAACATAGATATATATACTGTAGACAGGATTAGAAACATGGATATATATACTGTAGACAGGATTAGAAACATGGATATATATATACTGTAGACAGGATTAGAAACATGGATATATATACTGTAGACAAGATTAGAAACATGGATATATATACTGTAGACGGGAGTAGAAACATGGATATATTTATATATATATATACTGTAGACAGGAGTAGAAACATGGATATATATATACTGTAGACAGGATTAGAAACATGGATATATATATACTGTAGACAGGAGTAGAAACATGGATATATATACTGTAGACAGGAGTAGAAACATGGATATATATATATATATATATATACTGTAGACAGGAGTAGAAACATGGATATATATACTGTAGACAGGAGTAGAAACATGGATATATATACTGTAGACAGGAGTAGAAACATGGATATATATACTGTAGACAGGAGTAGAAACATGGATATAAATACTGTAGACAGGATTAGAAACATGGATATATATACTGTAGACAGGAGTAGAAACATGGATATATATACTGTAGACAGGATTAGAAACATGGATATATATACTGTAGACAGGAGTAGAAACATGGATATATATATACTGTAGACAGGAGTAGAAACATGGATATATATACTGTAGACAGGATTAGAAACATGGATATATATACTGTAGACAGGAGTAGAAACATGGATATATATACTGTAGACAGGAGTAGAAACATGGATATATATACTGTAGACAGGAGTAGAAACATGGATATATATACTGTAGACAGGAGTAGAAACATGGATATATATACTGTAGACAGGAGTAGAAACATGGATATATATACTGTAGACAGGAGTAGAAACATGGATATATATACTTTAGACAGGAGTAGAAACATGGATATATATATACTGTAGACAGGATTAGAAACATGGATATATATATACTGTAGACAGGAGTAGAAACATGGATATATATATACTGTAGACAGGAGTAGAAACATGGATATATATACTGTAGACAGGAGTAGAAACATGGATATATATATACTGTAGACAGGAGTAGAAACATGGATATATATACTGTAGACAGGAGTAGAAACATGGATATATATACTGTAGACAGGAGTAGAAACATGGATATATATACTGTAGACAGGATTAGAAACATGGATATATATACTGTAGACAGGATTAGAAACATGGATATATATATACTGTAGACAGGAGTAGAAACATGGATATATATGCTGTAGACAGGAGTAGAAACATGGATATATATATACTGTAGACAGGAGTAGAAACATGGATATATATATACTGTAGACAGGAGTAGAAACATGGATATATATATACTGTAGACAGGAGTAGAAACATGGATATATATACTGTAGACAGGAGTAGAAACATGGATATATATATACTGTAGACAGGAGTAGAAACATGGATATATATACTGTAGACAGGAGTAGAAACATGGATATATATATATATATATATATATACTGTAGACAGGAGTAGAAACATGGATATATATACTGTAGACAGGAGTAGAAACATGGATATATATACTGTAGACAGGAGTAGAAACATGGATATATATACTGTAGACAGGAGTAGAAACATGGATATATATACTGTAGACAGGAGTAGAAACATGGATATATATACTGTAGAAAGGAGTAGAAACATGGATATATATACTGTAGACAGGAGTAGAAACATGGATATATATATACTGTAGACAGGAGTAGAAACATGGATATATATATACTGTAGACAGGAGTAGAAACATGGATATATATATACTGTAGACAGGATTAGAAACATGGATATATATACTGTAGACAGGAGTAGAAACATGGATATATATACTGTAGACAGGATTAGAAACATGGATATATATATACTGTAGACAGGATTAGAAACATGGATATATATACTGTAGACAGGATTAGAAACATGGATATATATACTGTAGACAGGAGTAGAAACATGGATATATATATACTGTAGACAGGAGTAGAAACATGGATATATATATATACTGTAGACAGGATTAGAAACATGGATATATATATACTGTAGACAGGAGTAGAAACATGGATATATATACTGTAGACAGGAGTAGAAACATGGATATATATATACTGTAGACAGGAGTAGAAACATGGATATATATATACTGTAGACAGGATTAGAAACATGGATATATATACTGTAGACAGGAGTAGAAACATGGATATATATACTGTAGACAGGATTAGAAACATGGATATATATATACTGTAGACAGGATTAGAAACATGGATATATATACTGTAGACAGGATTAGAAACATGGATATATATACTGTAGACAGGAGTAGAAACATGGATATATATATACTGTAGACAGGAGTAGAAACATGGATATATATATATACTGTAGACAGGATTAGAAACATGGATATATATATACTGTAGACAGGAGTAGAAACATGGATATATATACTGTAGACAGGAGTAGAAACATGGATATATATATATATATATATATACTGTAGACAGGAGTAGAAACATGGATATATATACTGTAGACAGGAGTAGAAACATGGATATATATACTGTAGACAGGAGTAGAAACATGGATATATATACTGTAGACAGGAGTAGAAACATGGATATATATACTGTAGACAGGATTAGAAACATGGATATATATACTGTAGACAGGAGTAGAAACATGGATATATATACTGTAGACAGGAGTAGAAACATGGATATATATACTGTAGACAGGAGTAGAAACATGGATATATATACTGTAGACAGGAGTAGAAACATGGATATATATACTGTAGACAGGAGTAGAAACATGGATATATATACTGTAGACAGGAGTAGAAACATGGATATATATACTGTAGACAGGAGTAGAAACATGGATATATATACTGTAGACAGGAGTAGAAACATGGATATATATACTGTAGACAGGCGTAGAAACATGGATATATATACTGTAGACAGGATTAGAAACATGGATATATATACTGTAGACAGGAGTAGAAACATGGATATATATACTGTAGACAGGAGTAGAAACATAGATATATATACTGTAGACAGGATTAGAAACATGGATATATATACTGTAGACAGGATTAGAAACATGGATATATATATATACTGTAGACAGGAGTAGAAACATGGATATATATATACTGTAGACAGGATTAGAAACATGGATATATATATACTGTAGACAGGAGTAGAAACATGGATATATATACTGCAGACAGGAGTAGAAACATGGATATATATACTGTAGACAGGAGTAGAAACATGGATATATATACTGTAGACAGGAGTAGAAACATGGATATATATACTGTAGACAGGATTAGAAACATGGATATATATACTGTAGACAGGAGTAGAAACATGGATATATATACTGTAGACAGGATTAGAAACATGGATATATATATACTGTAGACAGGAGTAGAAACATGGATATATATATACTGTAGACAGGAGTAGAAACATGGATATATATACTGTAGACAGGATTAGAAACATGGATATATATACTGTAGACAGGAGTAGAAACATGGATATATATACTGTAGACAGGAGTAGAAACATGGATATATATACTGTAGACAGGATTAGAAACATGGATATATATACTGTAGACAGGAGTAGAAACATGGATATATATACTGTAGACAGGAGTAGAAACATGGATATATATACTGTAGACAGGAGTAGAAACATGGATATATATACTGTAGACAGGATTAGAAACATGGATATATATACTGTAGACAGGAGTAGAAACATGGATATATATACTGTAGACAGGAGTAGAAACATGGATATATATACTGTAGACAGGAGTAGAAACATGGATATATATACTGTAGACAGGAGTAGAAACATGGATATATATACTGTAGACAGGAGTAGAAACATGGATATATATACTGTAGAAAGGAGTAGAAACATGGATATATATACTGTAGACAGGAGTAGAAACATGGATATATATACTGTAGACAGGAGTAGAAACATAGATATATATACTGTAGACAGGATTAGAAACATGGATATATATACTGTAGACAGGATTAGAAACATGGATATATATATACTGTAGACAGGATTAGAAACATGGATATATATACTGTAGACAAGATTAGAAACATGGATATATATACTGTAGACGGGAGTAGAAACATGGATATATTTATATATATATATACTGTAGACAGGAGTAGAAACATGGATATATATATACTGTAGACAGGATTAGAAACATGGATATATATATACTGTAGACAGGAGTAGAAACATGGATATATATACTGTAGACAGGAGTAGAAACATGGATATATATATATATATATATATACTGTAGACAGGAGTAGAAACATGGATATATATACTGTAGACAGGAGTAGAAACATGGATATATATACTGTAGACAGGAGTAGAAACATGGATATATATACTGTAGACAGGAGTAGAAACATGGATATAAATACTGTAGACAGGATTAGAAACATGGATATATATACTGTAGACAGGAGTAGAAACATGGATATATATACTGTAGACAGGATTAGAAACATGGATATATATACTGTAGACAGGAGTAGAAACATGGATATATATATACTGTAGACAGGAGTAGAAACATGGATATATATACTGTAGACAGGATTAGAAACATGGATATATATACTGTAGACAGGAGTAGAAACATGGATATATATACTGTAGACAGGAGTAGAAACATGGATATATATACTGTAGACAGGAGTAGAAACATGGATATATATACTGTAGACAGGAGTAGAAACATGGATATATATACTGTAGACAGGAGTAGAAACATGGATATATATACTGTAGACAGGAGTAGAAACATGGATATATATACTTTAGACAGGAGTAGAAACATGGATATATATATACTGTAGACAGGATTAGAAACATGGATATATATATACTGTAGACAGGAGTAGAAACATGGATATATATATACTGTAGACAGGAGTAGAAACATGGATATATATACTGTAGACAGGAGTAGAAACATGGATATATATATACTGTAGACAGGAGTAGAAACATGGATATATATACTGTAGACAGGAGTAGAAACATGGATATATATACTGTAGACAGGAGTAGAAACATGGATATATATACTGTAGACAGGATTAGAAACATGGATATATATACTGTAGACAGGATTAGAAACATGGATATATATATACTGTAGACAGGAGTAGAAACATGGATATATATGCTGTAGACAGGAGTAGAAACATGGATATATATATACTGTAGACAGGAGTAGAAACATGGATATATATATACTGTAGACAGGAGTAGAAACATGGATATATATATACTGTAGACAGGAGTAGAAACATGGATATATATACTGTAGACAGGAGTAGAAACATGGATATATATACTGTAGACAGGAGTAGAAACATGGATATATATACTGTAGACAGGAGTAGAAACATGGATATATATACTGTAGACAGGATTAGAAACATGGATATATATAAATTGTTGGCCATCTTAAAACCGATAGTTCCGATGGATTGAAGGCACAGAGCTCTGATAGCTCAAAACTATATCTCTGGAATAGTAGTAGTATATCTGGAATAGTAGTAGTATATCTGGAATAGTAGTAGTATATCTGGAATAGTAGTAGTATATCTGGAATAGTAGTAGTATATCTGGAATAGTAGTAGTATATCTGGAATAGTAGTAGTATATCTGGAATAGTAGTAGTATATCTGGAATAGTAGTAGTATATCTGGAATAGTAGTAGTATATCTGGAATAGTAGTAGTATATCTGGAATAGTAGTAGTATATCTGGAATAGTAGTAGTATATCTGGAATAGTAGTAGTATATCTGGAATAGTAGTAGTATATCTGGAATAGTAGTAGTATATCTGGAATAGTAGTAGTATATCTGGAATAGTAGTAGTATATCTGGAATAGTAGTAGTATATCTGGAATAGTAGTAGTATATCTGGAATAGTAGTAGTATATCTGGAATAGTAGTAGTATATCTGGAATAGTAGTAGTATATCTGGAATAGTAGTAGTATATCTGGAATAGTAGTAGTATATCTGGAATAGTAGTAGTATATCTGGAATAGTAGTAGTATATCTGGAATAGTAGTAGTATATCTGGAATAGTAGTAGTATATCTGGAATAGTAGTAGTATATCTGGAATAGTAGTAGTATATCTGGAATAGTAGTAGTATATCTGGAATAGTAGTAGTATATCTGGAATAGTAGTAGTATATCTGGAATAGTAGTAGTATATCTGGAATAGTAGTAGTATATCTGGAATAGTAGTAGTATATCTGGAATAGTAGTAGTATATCTGGAATAGTAGTAGTATATCTGGAATAGTAGTAGTATATCTGGAATAGTAGTAGTATATCTGGAATAGTAGTAGTATATCTGGAATAGTAGTAGTATATCTGGAATAGTAGTAGTATATCTGGAATAGTAGTAGTATATCTGGACTAGTAGTAGTATATCTGGAATAGTAGTAGTATATCTGGAATAGTAGTAGTATATCTGGAATAGTAGTAGTATATCTGGAATAGTAGTAGTATATCTGAGATGTGAAAAGCCATTGTTTCAAGAATGCTAATATGTTTTGAACTATGCACCTTCCATCCACCCAAACTCTATCAGAGAGGAGTTTCAACATATTCATCAAAGATGAACAACAATACATATCTGAGACGCAAAAAGCCAGTTTCAAGATGACTAAGAAGTGTGTTTGCACAGCAATTGTAATCCCAATAGTCTTCCATAACTCTCCGAAGACAATAGAAGCAGTATCCATGAACCAGTTACATTTTTTAATGAGTTATTTTGGTTTTTGTATAATGTTGCCACATACATTTCCTGAATGCTAACTTCTGTAGTTTAATGGTTTATTCCATTGCAAATTACTTCTATTGACGTCAACTGACGTCAATATCATACTACAGTGTAATAACCTAATGCTGCAACAAGCTAGTGGGAATATGAAGTAAAGAACCACTTAACACGGGCTCACTTTCCCTCCGTCATTCCCTGTGAAGGTGGATCCCTCTGTCCTTCCCTGTGAAGGTGGATCCCTTTGTCCTTCCCTGTGAAGGTGGATCCCTCTGTCCTTCCCTGTGAAGGTGGATCCCTCTGTCCTTCCCTGTGAAGGTGCATCCCTCTGTTTTTCTCTGTGAAGGTGCATCCCTCTGTTTTTCTCTGTGAAGGTGCATCCCTCTGTTTTTCTCTGTGAAGGTGCATCCCTCTGTTTTTCTCTGTGAAGGGAATAAACAATACAACTACAATGTCTTAATAATTATTAAAATGTATTGTAATGGGAGTTACAATAACACTGTCCAGCAAAGGTTAAGGGAGACTAAACGTAAAAGGTTAAAAATAGAGGCACCCTCTGTTCTTCCCTGTGAAGGTCGATCCCTCCATTTTCCCCTGTGAAGGTGGATCCCTCTGTCCTTCCCGGTGAAGGTGGATGCCTCCATTTATCCCTGTGAAGGTGATCCCTCTGTTTTTCTCTGTGAAAGTGGATCCCTCTGCTCTTCCCTGTGAAGGTGATTCCCACTGCTCTTCCCTGTGAAGGTGATTCCCTGTCTTTTGCCGTGTGTGTGCGGCGGGTGCGTGTGCGTGTGTGTGTGTGTGTGTGTGTGTGTGTGTGTGTGTGCGGCGGGTGCTTGTGCGTGCGTGTGTGTGTGCATGTGTGCGCTCGCGCGCGCGTGTGCATGTGTGCGCTCGTGTGTGTGTGTGCTTGTGCGTGTGTGCGGCGGGTGCGTGTGCGTGCGTGTGTGCGCTCGCGCGCGTGTGTGTGTGTGTGTGTGTGCGTGTACCCAGCCCAGGAAGTAATGGTGGCTCGGCGGTGCCGGTAGATAATTGCGGGGAGCTAATGAATTAAAAGCTGATGAGCTCCCATTATTTAATATGCCACCGTCACCGTGGTGTAACCTAGCCTAATAGGACTGCAGCAATTCCTCTCTAAACTTTAAAACAGAACTAGCTATACAGATTGTTGATGAGGTTGACCGATTCATTTGGAAGGGGCACTGATAGTCATATTCAACATTTTGGGGTGAATTATGCTTACAAAAAAACAAATATATTTTGTTTAGCCCGTCATACGAATGGATCAAACTGAGAGAGAATGTGATGAGTGTAAACAGGGGTCACTGCTACCGACGTCTTATGATTTTGGCATAATGATGACGGTGACATAGATGTCTATCGTTATTACTCTTTGCTATTTTTAATCAGATTGCATGAGGCCAGAGACAACCCAAAAAATGTCTGAACAAAAATAAGTGTGCCAAGCTGTCCTTCTGAACAGACAGAAACAACAACAACATGCTAACTGTGTGGCAGCAGCCAAGTACATTATGTCTATGCTCCTTCACAGGCATCCACATGTGCATCGTGCTCGAGAAACCAACTGTCTGTCTAATATGGCTATGGTGACCATTCAGTTATTCACAAATACAAATGATGGGTAAGGTAGTACGGTAGAACCTGATAAAATGACATTTAGACAATGAATAACCCCGTTTGATATCATATCATCTTGTGAATTTAGAATGGTTATCTTTAAGTTTTCATTCTACACGATTTGTTTGGCATTCTAAGGTCCATTGTGTTACTTATTGCAGCTCTGGCTGTCCCTGGCATTCTAAGGTCCATTGTGTTACTTATTGCAGCTCTGGCTGTCCCTGGCATTCTAAGGTCCATCGTGTTACTTATTGCAGCTCTGACTGTCCCTGGCATTCTAAGGTCCATCGTGTTACTTATTGCAGCTCTGACTGTCCCTGGCATTCTAAGGTCCATCGTGTTACTTATTGCAGCTCTGACTGTCCCTGGCATTCTAAGGTCCATCGTGTTACTTATTGCAGCTCTGACTGTCCCTGGCATTCTAAGGTCCATCGTGTTACTTATTGCAGCTCTGACTGTCCCTGGCATTCTAAACCTGATGTAATATTCATTGTGTTCTGGGCCTGGCTGCCTTGTTGCCTGGCTGTCTCCCTTCCAGTATCGAATCAGAAGATAACAATCTCTAGGTCACAGCCGTAAACATAGTCTGTGTTCCAAATGGCACCAATAGGGCTCTGGTCAAGAGTAATGCACTATATTGGGTATGGGGTGCCATTTGGGATGCAACTCTACCCAGCCCACATTAATAATTAACTGACCAATCGGAATCAAGTGTATAGCCTACATGGGAGTGTATCCAATACGATGAGGCCTGTTATTTTTATTTATTTATGTTTTCTTTAACCTTTATTTAACTAGGCAAGTCAGTTAAGAAAAACATCTTATTTACAATGACTTACCAAAAGGCCTCCTTCAGGGATGGGGGCTGGGATTAACAATAACAAATAAAATACAAAAAAATACAGGACAAAACACATCACGACATGCGAGACACCACAACACTATATAAAGAGAGACCTAAGACAACAACATAGCAAGGCAGCAACACATGATAACACAACATGACAACAACATGGTAGAAACACATGATAACACAACATGATAGCAACACAACATGACAACAACATAGTAGCAACACAACATGACAACAACATGGTAGCAACACAACATGATAGCAACACAACATGACAACAACATGGTAGAAATACAACATGACAACAACATGGTAGAAATACAACATGACAACAACATGGTAGAAACACAACATGACAACAACATGGTGGAAAAACAACATGACAACAACATGATAGCAACACAACATGACAACAACATGGTAGCAACACAGCATGACAACAACATGGTAGAAATACAACATGACAACAACATGATAGCAACACAACATGATAGCAACACACCATGACAACAACATGGTAGCAACACAACATGACAACAACATGGTAGAAACACAACATGACAACAACATGGTAGCAACACAACATGACAACAACATAGTAGCAACACAACATGACAACAACATGGTAGCAACACAACATGATAGCAACACAACATGACAGCAACATGGTAGAAATACAACATGACAACAACATGGTAGCAACACAACATGACAACAACATGGTAGCAACACAACATGACAACAACATGGTAGCAACACAACATGACAACAACATAGTAGCAACACAACATGACAACAACATGGTAGCAACACAACATGATAGCAACACAACATGACAACAACATGGTAGAAATACAACATGACAACAACATGGTAGAAATACAACATGACAACAACATGGTAGCAACACAACATGACAACAACATGGTAGAAACACAACATGATAGCAACACAACATGACAGCAACATGGTAGAAATACAACATGACAACAACATGGTAGCAACACAACATGACAACAACATGGTAGCAACACAACATGACAACAACATGGTAGAAATACAACATGACAACAACATGGTAGAAATACAACATGACAACAACATGGTAGAAACACAACATGACAACAACATGGTAGCAACACAACATGACAACAACATGGTAGCAACACAACATGACAACAACATGGTAGAAATACAACATGACAACAACATGGTAGAAACACAACATGACAACAACATGGTAGAAATACAACATGACAACAACATGGTAGAAACACAACATGACAACAACATGGTAGAAATACAACATGACAACAACATGATAGCAACACAACATGATAGCAACACACCATGACAACAACATGGTAGCAACACAACATGACAACAACATGGTAGCAACACAACATGACAACAACATGGTAGAAACACAACATGACAACAACATGGTAGAAACACAACATGACAACAACATGGTAGAAACCCAACATGACAACAACATGGTAGAAACACAACATGATAGCAACACAACATGACAGCAACATGGTAGAAATACAACATGACAACAACATGGTAGCAACACAACATGACAACAACATGGTAGCAACACAACATGACAACAACGTGGTAGAAATACAACATGACAACAACATGGTAGAAATACAACATGACAACAACATGGTAGAAACACAACATGACAACAACATGGTAGCAACACAACATGACAACAACATGGTAGCAACACAACATGACAACAACATGGTAGAAATACAACATGACAACAACATGGTAGAAATACAACATGACAACAACATGGTAGAAATACAACATGACAACAACATGGTAGAAATACAACATGACAACAACATGGTAGAAATACAACATGACAACAACATGGTAGAAATACAACATGACAACAACATGGTAGCAACACAACATGACAACAACATGGTAGAAACACAACATGACAACAACATGATAGCAACACAACATGATAGCAACACAACATGACAACACAACATGACAACAACATGGTAGAAATACAACATGACAACAACATGGTAGAAATACAACATGACAACAACATGGTAGAAATACAACATGACAACAACATGGTAGCAACACAACATGACAACAACATGGTAGAAATACAACATGACAACAACATGGTAGAAATACAACATGACAACAACATGGTAGAAATACAACATGACAACAACATGGTAGAAACACAACATGACAACAACATGGTGGAAAAACAACATGACAACAACATGATAGCAACACAACATGACAACAACATGGTAGCAACACAGCATGACAACAACATGGTAGAAATACAACATGACAACAACATGATAGCAACACAACATGATAGCAACACACCATGACAACAACATGGTAGCAACACAACATGACAACAACATGGTAGAAACACAACATGACAACAACATGGTAGCAACACAACATGACAACAACATAGTAGCAACACAACATGACAACAACATGGTAGCAACACAACATGATAGCAACACAACATGACAGCAACATGGTAGAAATACAACATGACAACAACATGGTAGCAACACAACATGACAACAACATGGTAGCAACACAACATGACAACAACATGGTAGCAACACAACATGACAACAACATAGTAGCAACACAACATGACAACAACATGGTAGCAACACAACATGATAGCAACACAACATGACAACAACATGGTAGAAATACAACATGACAACAACATGGTAGAAATACAACATGACAACAACATGGTAGCAACACAACATGACAACAACATGGTAGAAACACAACATGATAGCAACACAACATGACAGCAACATGGTAGAAATACAACATGACAACAACATGGTAGCAACACAACATGACAACAACATGGTAGCAACACAACATGACAACAACATGGTAGAAATACAACATGACAACAACATGGTAGAAATACAACATGACAACAACATGGTAGAAACACAACATGACAACAACATGGTAGCAACACAACATGACAACAACATGGTAGCAACACAACATGACAACAACATGGTAGAAATACAACATGACAACAACATGGTAGAAACACAACATGACAACAACATGGTAGAAATACAACATGACAACAACATGGTAGAAACACAACATGACAACAACATGGTAGAAATACAACATGACAACAACATGATAGCAACACAACATGATAGCAACACACCATGACAACAACATGGTAGCAACACAACATGACAACAACATGGTAGCAACACAACATGACAACAACATGGTAGAAACACAACATGACAACAACATGGTAGAAACACAACATGACAACAACATGGTAGAAACCCAACATGACAACAACATGGTAGAAACACAACATGATAGCAACACAACATGACAGCAACATGGTAGAAATACAACATGACAACAACATGGTAGCAACACAACATGACAACAACATGGTAGCAACACAACATGACAACAACGTGGTAGAAATACAACATGACAACAACATGGTAGAAATACAACATGACAACAACATGGTAGAAACACAACATGACAACAACATGGTAGCAACACAACATGACAACAACATGGTAGCAACACAACATGACAACAACATGGTAGAAATACAACATGACAACAACATGGTAGAAATACAACATGACAACAACATGGTAGAAATACAACATGACAACAACATGGTAGAAATACAACATGACAACAACATGGTAGAAATACAACATGACAACAACATGGTAGAAATACAACATGACAACAACATGGTAGCAACACAACATGACAACAACATGGTAGAAACACAACATGACAACAACATGATAGCAACACAACATGATAGCAACACAACATGACAACACAACATGACAACAACATGGTAGAAATACAACATGACAACAACATGGTAGAAATACAACATGACAACAACATGGTAGAAATACAACATGACAACAACATGGTAGCAACACAACATGACAACAACATGGTAGAAATACAACATGACAACAACATGGTAGAAATACAACATGACAACAACATGGTAGAAATACAACATGACAACAACATGGTAGCAACACAACATGACAACAACATGGTAGAAATACAACATGACAACAACATGGTAGAAATACAACATGACAACAACATGGTAGAAATACAACATGACAACAACATGGTAGAAACACAACATGACAACAACATGGTAGCAACACAACATGACAACAACATGGTAGCAACACAACATGACAACAACATGGTAGAAACCCAACATGACAACAACATGGTAGAAACACAACATGACAACAACATGGTAGAAACACAACATGACAACAACATGGTAGAAACACAACATGACAACAACATGGTAGAAACACAACATGACAACAACATGGTAGAAACACAACATGACAACAACATGGTAGAAATACAACATGACAACAACATGGTAGCAACACAACATGACAACAACATGGTAGCAACACAACATGACAACAACATGGTAGAAATACAACATGGCAGCAGAACAACATGGTAGCAACACAACATGGTAGCAACACAACATGGTAGCAACACAACATGGTAGCAACACAACATGGTAGCAACACAACATGATAGCAACACAACATGGCAGCAGAACAACATGGTAGCCGCACAACATGGTAGCCGCACAAAACATGGTACAAACATTATTGGGCACAGACAACAGCACAACGGGCAAGAAGGTAGAGACCATAATAGATCACACAAAGCAGCCACAAATGTCCTTAAGAGTGTCCATGATTGAGTCTTTGAGTGAAGAGATTGAGATAAAACGGCCCAGTTTGAGTGTTTGTCGCAGCTCATTCCAGGCGCTAGCTGCAGTGAACTGAAAAGAGGAGCGACCCAGGGATGTGTGTGCTTTGGGGACCTTTAACAGAATGTTATGCTGATCGTGTGGCAGAACGGATGTTGTATGTGGAGGATGAGGGCTGCAGTAGGTATCTCAGATAGGGGGGAGTGAGGCCTGAGAGAGTTTTATAAATAAGCATCAACCAGTGAGTCTTGCAATGGTTATACAGAGATGACCAGTTTACAGAGGAGTATAGAGTGCAGTGCTGTGTCTTATAATGAGCATTGGTGGCAAATCTGATGGCCGAATGGTAAAGAACATCTAGCCGCTCGAGAGCACCCTTACCTGCCGATCTATAAATTATGTCTCGGTAATCCAGCATGGGTACGATGGTCATATGAATCAGGGTTAGTTTGGTGAAAGAGGAGCGATTACGATAGAGGAAACCAAGTCTAGATTTAGCTTTAGAATGAAGCTTTGATATGTGCTGAGAGAAGGACTGTGTACCGTCTAGCCGTACTCCCAAGTAATTTTATGAGGTAATTATCTCAAGTTCTAAACCCTCAAAGGTAGTAATCACACATGTGGGGAGAGGGGTGCATTCTTCTTACCAAACCACATGTTGTGGAGGTGTTCAGAACAAGGTTAAGGGTAGAGAAAACTTGTAGGACACTAAGAAAGCTTTGTTGTAGAGTGTTTAACACAAAATCTGGGGAGTGGCCAGCTGAGTATAAGACTGTATCATCTGCATATAAATGGATAAGAGAGCTTTCTACTGCCTGAGCCTTGGGGTATTCCCTTGGTGACAGACGTTCTGACTGAATTACCAAAAGTCCAGCAATACAGACAGCTCCTTGTGCTGATCCTGTGTTGCTGTTCCGCTGGCGCCAGCCCAGCTCCGCCTAGTTGCATGGGCTCGGGAGACAGTTCTTCGGTGACCCTCGAGGATGGTCGAGAAACCTCAGGTGCTGTTGGTTACTTCCGGGGTGGCTCAGAGGCGAGGTGGAATCCCTGGACGTGTGGGCGACATCGAATTCCCTCCCCATCCGTCGTTCCCTCAATTTGCCCATCGATGCGGATGGTCAAAGCGATGAGGGAGTCAATATCCGTGGGTAACTCCCGAGCAGCAAGCTCGTCCTTAACCTCCTCCGAGACGCCGTGCAGGAACATGTCGAACAGCGCTTCCTGGTTCCACGCACTCTCCGCTGCCAATGTGTGGTTAACCACAGCATAGTTGGCCACTCTGCAGGTGTCCTGCTGGAGCTGGATTGGCTTCCTGGTTCCACGCACTCTCCGCTGCCAATGTGTGGTTAACCACAGCATAGTCGGCCACTCTGCAGGTGTCCTACCGGAGCTGGATTAGTTTCCTGGCAGCTTCTCTCCCGGGGGAACGGGGCATCGAAAAGCTTCCTCACCTCTCCCATGAACCCCTCCAGGCTCACACATATCAGGTCAGGCAGAGGTCGGTAATCCAGAGGTGGGGCAAAGGTACAGGATGGCAGGCAGGCTCAGGGTCAGGTCAGGCAGAGGTACAGGACGGCAGGCAGGCAGGCTCAGGGTGAGGTCAGGCAGAGGTACAGGACGGCAGGCAGGCTCAGGGTCAGGTTAGGCAGAGGTACAGGACGGCAAGCAGGCTCAGCGTCAGGTCAGGCAGAGGTACAGGACGGCAAGCAGGCTCAGGGTCAGGTCAGGCAGATGTACAGGACGGCAGGCAGGCTCAGGGTCAGGTCAGGCAGAGGTACAGGAAATCAGGCAGACTCAGGGTCAGGTCATGCAGAGGTACAGGAAATCAGGCAGACTCAGGGTCAGGTCAGGCAGAGATACAGGAAATCAGGCAGACTCAGGGTGAGGTCAGGCAGAGGTACAGGAAATCAGGCAGACTCAGGGTCAGGTCAGGCAGAGGTACAGGATATCAGGCAGACTCAGGGTCAGGCAGAGGTACAGGAAATCAGGCAGACTCAGGGTCAGGTCAGGCAGAGGTACAGGAAATCAGGCAGACTCAGGGTCAGGTCAGGCAGAGGTACAGGAAATCAGGCAGACTCAGGGTCAGGTCAGGCAGAGATACAGGAAATCAGGCAGACTCAGGGTGAGGTCAGGCAGAGGTACAGGAAATCAGGCAGACTCAGGGTCAGGTCAGGCAGAGGTACAGGACATCAGGCAGACTCAGGGTCAGGTCAGGCAGAGGTACAGGAAATCAGGCAGACTCAGGGTCAGGTCAGGCAGAGGTACAGGAAATCAGGCAGACTCAGGGTCAGGTCAGGCAGAGGTACAGGAAATCAGGCAGACTCAGGGTCAGGTCAGGCAGAGGTACAGGAAATCAGGCAGACTCAGGGTCAGGTCAGGCAGAGGTCCAGGAAATCAGGCAAACTCAGGGTCAGGCAGAGGTCGGTAATCCAGAGGTGGGGCAAAGGTACAGGACGGCAGGCAAGTCAATTCCAGTGTGAGCATGAGGTAGCGTAGTGGGTAGGAGAAAATCCATCTCTGAAAAGTTCAACCAGATCAAACTGAATGTCAGTAGATAGCAAAATCCTGTAACTGAAAGGTCGCTGGTTCGAATCCCTGACTCAACTATGTGAAAAAACTGTCAATGTGCCCTTGAGCAAGGCACTCAACCCTAATTGCTCCTGTTAGTGGCTCTGGATAAGAACTAAATGACTACAATGTAAGCCCATATCTAGATAACACTTTACATATATCACTTCTAAAGGGGATATTTTATTTAACTAGGTAAGTCAGTTAAGCACAAATTCTTATTTACAGTGACGGCCTAGGAACAGTGGGTTAACTGCCTTGTTCAGGGGCAGAACGACAGCCTTTTACCTTGTTAGCTCAGAGATTTGATCTTGGAACCTTTCAGTTACTGGCTCAATGCTTTAACCACTAGGCTACCTGCCGCCCTATATGGGCTGTAGCTAACACTTTACAGGTGTCACTTCTAAAGGGGATATGGGCTGTAGCTAACACTTTACAGGTGTCACTTCTAAAGGGGATATGGGCTGTAGTTAGCACTTTACAGGTGTCACATCTAAAGGGGATATGGGCTGTACCTAACACTTTACAGGTGTCACTTCTAAAGGGGATATGGGCTGTAGTTAACACTTTACAGGTGTCACTTCTAAAGGGGATATGGGCTGTAGTTAACACTTTACAGGTGTCACTTCTAAAGGGGATATGGGCTGTAGCTAACACTTTACAGGTGTCACTTCTAAAGGGGATATGGGCTGTAGCTAACACTTTACAGGTGTCACTTCTAAAGGGGATATGGGCTGTAGCTAACACTTTACAGGTGTCACTTCTAAAGGGGATATGGGCTGTAGCTAACACTTTACAGGTGTCACTTCTAAAGGGGATATGGGCTGTAGCTAACACTTTA
>NC_143033.1:9877500-9907500 GCF_057628025.1 Oncorhynchus mykiss | reverse complement strand
CAAGCTTGGCACGCCTGTATTTGAGAAATTTCTTCCATTCTTCTCTGCAGATCCTCTCAAGCTCTGTTGTGTTGAACAGGGAGCGTTCAGGTCTCTCCAGAGATGTTTGAGTCGGTTCAAGTCTGGGCTCTGGCTGGGTCATTCAAGGACATTCAGAGACCTGTCCCAAAGCCACTCCTGCGCTGTCTTGGCTGTGTGCTTAGGGTCGTTGTCCTGTTGGTAGGTGAATCTTCGCCCGGTCTGAGGTCCTGAGCACTTTGGAGCAGGTTTTCATCAAGGATCTCTCTGTACTTTGCTCCGTTCATCTTTCCCTCGATCCTGACTAGTCTCCCAGTCCCTGCTTCTGAAAAACATCCCCACAGCATGATGCTGCCACCACCATACTTCACCGTAGGGATGGTGCCAGGTTTCCTCCAGCCGTAACGCTTGGCATTCAGGCCAAAGAGTTCAATCTTGGTTTCATCAGACCAGATAATCTTGTTTCTCATGGTCTGACATTTTTAGGTGCCTTTTGGCAAACTTCTTCCATTTTAGAATGAAGGAAACCACTATGTTCTTGGGGACCTTCAATGCTGCAGAATTTTTTTGGTACCCAGGTGTGTGCCTTTTCAAATCATGTCCAATAAAATGACTTTACTACAGGTGGACTCCAATCAAGTTGTAGAAACATCAAGGATGATCAATGGAAACAGGATGCACCTGAGCTCAATTTCGAGTCTCATAGCAAAGGGTCTGAATACTTTTGTAAGTAAGGTATTGTTTTTAATTATTAATAAATTAGCTACAATTTCTGAAAACCTGTTTTCACTTTGTCATTATGGGGTATTGTGTGTAGATTGATGATGATTCTTATTTATTTAATCAATTTTAGAATAATGCTGTAACTTAACAAAATGTGGAAAAAGTCAAGGGGTCTGAATACTTTCTGAATGCACTGTATATACTGCTTACACAATACAAATTATATTTGCATGATTTACATTAAATTATTATTTATTCATCATTAACGTTTGGTTCATGCCTGTGACCAACCAATACCTCACAAGGCTTCTTCTCTTCAAGTTGAGACCTTAAAACTGAGATATCCCTTTCCGTTCTCAAAACAAGGTTCTGGGCATACTGCCAAATTGCTTATACTGATAGTGAGGATTCCTCCCAGGCACGATCAATCAGTCACTTGCATGAACCCAGTCGAATTGGTTATTAGAAAAGCACAAACATAGAATGTTTGTCCACAATACATAATAACAAATGCCGTTTAGCAGACACTTTTATCCAAAGTGACTTACAATCATGGGTGGGTGGTCCCTGAAATCGAACCCACTATCCTGGTGCTCAATACAAGATGCATGACATAGTTATAAATGCTTTGTGAAGCCTCAATTTAATATAAATGATAAAGCCTTTGTGTAGCGGTGCTTATGCCACCCTTTGATTGCTCCTGAGTGGCGCAGAGAGGTCTAAGGCACTGCATCTCAGTGCAAGAGGCATCACTACAGCCCCTAGTTCAAACCCAGGCTGTTTCACATCCGGCTGTGATTGGGAGTCCCATAGAGCGGCGCACAATTGGCCTAGCGACGCCGGGGTAGGCCGTCATTGTAAATAAGAATTTGTTCTTAACTGACTTGCCTAGTTAAATAAAGGTTACACACATAAAATATAGCACAGCTTCATACCACATTTGGTGGTTCTGTCACACAGCTATGCCACATTTATGAACCCTTTATAAAGCATGACATACAGTTATCGATGATTTGTGACGCAACGATGTCGTGCTTATGAAGGCATTATGAAGCCTTTATAAAGCATGACATACAGTTATCGATGATTTGTGATGCAACGATGTCGTGCTTATGAAGGCATTATGAAGCCTTTATAAGCTGCACGTCATCAAAGCGGGACCTCTGCGGTAAACATCCTATGTTCCTCAGACATGGCACCCTATTCCCTATGTAGTGCACTGCTTTTAACCAGGTCCCATAGGAATCTGGTCAAATGTAGTGCACTATATAGGGAATAGGGTGCCATTTCGGAATACACACCCTGCAATTGGTATATTTAACCTTGCAGTGCTGCTGAGACAGCACAGAGGACCAGGGGGAGACAGGACCGGACATGTCCTTAACCAATGGGAAGGCTGCAGGATATGGGGGAGGCAGGGGGAGAACTGGACATGTCCTTAGCCAATGGGAAGGCTTCAGGTGATAGGGTAAACGGGTGGAGAGCAGGACAGGACATGTCCTTAACCATTGGGAAGGCTGCAGGAGCTGGGGGGACTGTGTCCTTAACCAGTAGATAGACTGGGGCAGGTGTCTTCACTGACATTTTCAACATGTCCCTGATTGAGTCTGTAATACCAACATGTTTCAAGCAGACCACCATAGTCCCTGTGCCCAAGAACACGAAGGCAACCTGCCAACATGACAATAGACCTGTAGCACTCACATCCGTAGCCATGAAGTGCTTTGAAAGGCTGGTATAATGGCTCACATCAACACCATTATCCCAGAAACCCTAGACCCACTCCAATTTTCACATCGCCCAAACAGATCCACAGATGATGCAATCTCTATTGCACTCCACACTGCCCTTTCCCACCTGGACAAAAGGAACACCTACGTGAGAATGCTGTTCATTGACTACAGCTCAGCGTTCAACACCATAGTGCCCTCAAAGCTCATCACTAAGTTAAGGATCCTGGGACTAAACACCTCCCTCTGCAACTGGATCCTGGACTTCCTGACGGGCCACCCCCAGGTGGTGAGGGTAGGTAACAACACATCTGCCACGCTGATCCTCAACACAGGAGCATCTCAGGGGTGTGTGCTCAGTCCCCTCCTGTACTCCCTGTTCACCCACGACTGCGTGGCCAGGCACGACTCCAACACCATCATTAAGTTTGCAGACGACACAACAGTGGTAGGCCTGATCACCGACAACGACGAGGCAGCCTATAGGGAGGAGGTCAGAGACCTGGTGGTAGGCCTGATCACCGACCGACAACGACGAGGCAGCCTATAGGGAGGAGGTCAGAGACCTGGTGGTAGGCCTGATCACAGACAACGACGAGGCAGCCTATAGGGAGGAGGTCAGAGACCTGGTGGTAGGCCTGATCACAGACAACGACGAGGCAGCCTATAGGGAGGAGGTCAGAGACCTGGTGGTAGGCCTGATCACCGACAACGATGAGGCAGCCTATAGGGAGGAGGTCAGAGACCTGGTGGGAGGCCTGATCACCGAAAATGATGAGACAGCCTATAGGGGAGAGGTCAGAGACCTTGTGGTAGGCCTGATCACCGACAACGACGAGGCAGCCTATAGGGAGGAGGTCAGAGACCTGGTGGTAGGCCTGATCACCAACAACGACGAGGCAGCCTATAGGGAGGAGGTCAGAGACCTCGTGGTAGGCCTGATCACCGACAATGACGAGGCAGCCTATAGGGAGGAGGTCAGAGACCTGGTGGTAGGCCTGATCACCGACAACGACGAGACAACCTATAGGGAGGAGGTCAGAGACCTGGTGGTAGGCCTGTCTTCTCCTGGCCTGTCTTCTATTGGCCTGTCTGCTACTGGCCTGTCTGCTACTGGCCTGTCTGCCTGTCTGGCCTTTCTTACTGTCTGCTACTGACCTATCTGCCTGTCTACTACTGGCCGGTCTTACTGTCTAATACTGGCCTGTCTGATACTGGCCTGTCTGCCTGTCTACTACTGGCCTGTCTGCCTGTCTGGCCTTTCTTACTGTCTGCTACTGACCTATCTGCCTGTCTACTACTGGCCGGTCTTACTGTCTAATACTGGCCTGTCTGATACTGGCCTGTCTGCCTGTCTACTACTGGCCTGTCTGCCTGTCTACTACTGGCCTGTCTAATACTGGCCTGTCTGCCTGTCTACTACTGGCCTGTCCACTACTGGCCTGTCTTACTATCTACTACTGGCCTGTCTGCTACTGGCCTGTCTGCCTGTCTACTACTGGCCTGTCTGCTACTGGCCTGGCTGCCTGTCTACTACTGGCCTGTCTGCCTGTCTACTACACCCCTGTCTGCCTGTCTACTACTGGCCTGTCTGCCTGTCTACTACTGGCCTGTCTGCCTGTCTACTACTGGCCTGTCTACTACTGGCCTGTCTGCCTGTCTACTACTGACCTGTCTGCTACTGGCCAGTCTGCCTGTCTACTACTGTCCTATCTTACTGTCAACTACTGGCCTGTCTGCCTGTCTACTACTGGCCTGTCTTACTGTCTACTACTGGCCTGTCTGCCTGTCTACTACTGGTCTGTCTGCTACTGGCCTGTCTGCCTGTCTACTAATGTCCTATCTTACTGTCTACTACTGGCCTGTCTTACTGTCTACTACTGGCCTGTCTTACTGTCTACTACTGGCCTGTCTTACTGTCTACTACCGGCCTGTTTGATACTGGCCTGTCTGCCTGTCTACTACTGGCCTGTCTGCCTGTCTACTACTGGCCTGTCTTACTGTCTACTACTGGCCTGTTTACTACTGGCCTGTCTTACTGTCTACTACTGGCCTGTCTGCCTGTCTACTACTGGCCTGTCTGCCTGTCTACTACTGGCCTGTCTTACTGTCTACTACTGGCCTGTCTTACTGTCTACTACTGGCCTGTCTGCCTGTCTACTACTGGCCTGTCTGCCTGTCTACTACTGGCATGTCTGCCTGTCTACTACTGGCCTGTCTGCCTGTCTACTACTGGCCTGTCTGCCATCCCAAGAGCTAAAGCACTTCAGATCACAGAGGATTAACATTGATTTTCCAACGGGCCCTAAAATCTCTGTCTTTCCACGGGTGATTTTACTTCTTGATCTGCGTAATCAGCAGTTAGATACCTTTAATGTAAATCCCTAGGGCTCTGAACGGGTCCTCGTTGTGGCACGCCGGACTACAGTAAAAAGCTGTAAAAGCAGTAATTTTGGCCTCCTGATCAAGATGATTATATTTAAATGTCAAAATAAACTGTGAAGTTCAACCTTTATGTGATCATCCTCTATCCTCCCTATTGCTTATCAAATTAAAATACAATTCATTGTATTGGTCGCATGCACTTATTTTTCAGGTGTAACAAAAAAGCTTATGTTTCTAGCTCCAACAGTGCAGTAATACCAAACAATACCAAACAATACACACAAATCCCCAAAATATACATGTATAAATAACGATATGTTAATGATCTGTATTTGGGTTTCATAATAGTGTGAATTATCTGACTGGCTTTGTTGATGTCATCAAGGAACACACACACTGAACGTTCAGTACATTAAGTCAATTGCCCACAGCTTTTAGTCAATATTCAAGCCATCAAGAAGTCTCTTTGAAGCTAGCACCATGGCCTTCTTTAACCTAAACAAGGAAGTGTTGCCTTTAATTAAGAAGAGAAGGCCAGATTTCATCAATTATTCATATTAGTTAAAGTTCAACAACAGTTAAAAGTAGTTTTTAAAACTTCAATCAATCCTTGTTGAGACTGCTTCTAATCTAAAAAAAGGCAGTATTTCTCAGACTAAATGTCTTCAGAGCTGAGATTGTGTTTGATACCATGAGCAACAAACACAGCGAGGTAGATTTTGTTTGTGTTGTTGTCTCCATAGGACAGTTCACTTGGGATGGAGAGTTGAAATCAAAGGCTGATGGGTAAAGATCCCACATTTTGATGCAAACAACTACCGAGAAAGGTACAAATGAAAGACATGTTCCCAAACTGTGGCTACTACTAATTATTCTTTAAACCTTTCCGCTTTGGGCTGCATGTGTCAACGTGTACTTCACACAGGCATAATCTATGAGCAAAATTACTGTTTTACCTCAATTAGCCTGTTTTTCTGGAAACTGTGCTGCACATTTTCCAATGGGTGAAAGGGGCCCATATCAGGGGACATATTTACATGACATGTGATTGGCCTATGTTTGCATTGTTACAGAAAATGTGTTGTGATTGGAGCTCTGTATTTGTTGAGATTAACATTATTTTCACAGAAATAGCAGATATGACGATGTTTGCTTTTCCACACCTTATAGCCTACCACTGAATATATTTCAATTGTATGCTCAGATATGTCACCTTCATGTGAAGAAGCACAATGATTTTCGGCGCCTGAACAGGTAAAATAATTTGACCGCTGGACATTGATCATCCGTCGGATTTAGCCCATTTTCGATCAGACATACGAGGATCAATATTACACATCATGCAAGAATATCTATTGAAATGATCCATAAACGATCAGGTAATGACTACAGTAGGTGGATTTGTTCATGCCTAAGTATAAAGGCTTAGATGTGTCAGCATGTTGACACATACCCTTTTCTGTCTTAAAAATATCAAACAGATGACATCAGCAAAAAAATAAACGTCCTGTCACTGTCACCGAACGTTGATTTTCAGGGAATTTAACGTGTAAACATTTGTATGAACATAGCGAGATTCAACAACTGAGACATAAACTGAACAAGTTCCACAGACATGTGACTTACAGAAATGGAATAATGTGTTCCGGAACAAAGGGGGGGAGGGATCAAAATCAAAAATAACCGTCAGTATCTGTTGTGGCCACCAGCTGCATTAAGTACTGCAGTGCATCTCCTCCTCATGAACTGCACCAGATTTGCCAGTTATTGCTGTGAGATGTTACCCCACTCTTCCACCAAGGCACCTGCAAGTTCCCTGACATTTCTGGGGGGAATGGCCCAAGCCCTCACCCTCCGATCCAACAGGTCCCAGATGTGCACAGTGGGATTGAGATCCAGGCTCTTCTCTGGCCATGGCAGAACACTGACATTCCTGTCTTGCAGGAAATCACACACAGGACGAGAGCCTGCAGGAAGGGTACCACATGAGGGAGGAGGATGTCCTTCATGTAACGCACAGCGTTGAGATTGCCTGCAATGACAAGTTGCTCAGTATATATCCCGGTATCTGAATATATATATATATATATATATACGGACAATATGTGTGAATATATATATATTGTGTGTATATATATATATTGTGTGTATCCACTATATCCACTATATATATATACACACAGATAAAGATATCCCCTGATATTGACCCATTTCGTCCAGTGTTCCCTACATTTTCTCCCACATGGGCCAGCCCCCTAGCAATCTGAGATCAACTAATGAGCTTCAGCAACCGCGCCATATGAGTGACAGCTAGCATGATGCACATCATACACCCACAGCAGAGTGAGAGAAAGAGCGCACACGCGTGACATAGTTTTGCTTCTTTCGGGGAACAATTTCGGCTCATGAGCTGTACATTCAAAACTACTGGTTTAAAAATATACAAAGTACCGGATAATCTCTTTAATTAGTAATAATTAGGGTTTACTAACTGATTAACATATTTGAGCTCAAATCCATTCTCACCAGACAGAACAAAGACCACTACAGGCTTAGGATTTATTTATATCTCATGATCAATCTGCAACAGAGACACACACACACACACCCACTGCAGAGATGCACCACATTGAGGAATGTTCAGCTCGTGCTAAGGAGGCGAAAGTGTCAAACGCACGTTGTCTTTGCAATTTCATAATTTTTTAAAACTGGGCATTGGAATTTTCTAACCCTAATACCAGGGTAACCAATTTACCTGTCTAACATCAGCTCGTTTGCGCTGAGGTGGGAGGGAAGGTGATATTTACAGGCAGATCACTCAAGATTGACTTTTAAACATCTCTCCATGTCCTGGGGACATCGGGAAATGCCTTCAAAACCAGCCACTAGGGGCAACAGTGAGCGCTAGTACTGTCATGGATTAGTTGGACAATTACGCTTATAATCCGGACCTATAGCACTACAGCCCGCGCTTAGGTTTACCATCACGTTAGTTTTTGTTTAATAGAGAGCCCCGAGAGTCCTAGAAGATAACCTGCATGTCGGTTGACATTCTATATAGTTGAAACTTCACTCTAGCTGTTGAACTCATTGTGTAGGTTGATCTAACCATGACAATCAGAGCTCTATTTTAACAAACCTAACTCAAAGGTACAACTAAGCACTGGCAGTAGCGCTATAGGTCCAGCGGTTTATCAGACATATTTTAGCTATTTTCACAGCCGTTATTATGAGCACAATAGCTGGCAGTGGTGTGAAATGAATGGGTTTTGATTAATGAACAAGTTGTAGGTGTGATGAGGGCACTCACCGCCCAGTCAAGGCTTTCCATGGCTTAATACTGCATGCATTTGTCTCAAGTAGGTTATTGACGGTCTTTTCTTTGCGTTGTCATCAACCTCGGCTGTGGGCACGGAACATTCTGTTTTAGTCCATTGGGGATTGAGACTACAGTTTATTAAATAGCATAGGCTACAGTAAGGAGTGATAACAAGAGTAAAAAAAAATATCCACCGTTTCCTCAATATGGTTGGAGTGTTGACAGTCAACATTGGTGTATTTGCTTTAACAAATGTAGGTTTTAATGTATCACACTTCTCCTCAAATTTTAAAAATACTAGGCTCCTGTAAATTGTAATGTATGTGAGTCACCTTCTGAAGAAGCTATAGTCTAGTCCTACTTTTGATGATGTATTATAGGACGGAAGAATTGAAATACGTTTGGAGGAACAGGTCATTGGTAACCGGACAAAAGGCGCTCTTTGCAAGTCAGGATGGATACAAGGAGAAGGGAGTATGCACTGACATCCTGGTCTCACAGATTAGACATAACACATTTCTTCAAGTGCAGTCGCAAAAAACCATCAAGCGCTATGATGAAACTGGCTCTCATGAGGACCGCCACAGGAAAGGGAGACGCAGAGGTTCCTCTGCTGCAGAGGATAAGTTCATTAGAGTTACTAGCCTCAGATTGCGGCCCAAATAAATGCTTCACAGAGTTCAAATAACAGACACATCTCAACATCAACTGTTCAGGAGGAGACTGCGTGAATCAGGCCTTCATGGTCAAATTGCTGCAAAGAAACTACTACTAAGAACACCAACAATAAGAAGAGATTTGCTGTGATTGATTTAGAATTCAAGGTATACTTAACCAGCATGGATAGCACAGCATTCTGCAGCGATATGCCATCCCATCTTGTTTGCGTTTAGTGGGACTATCATTTGTTTTTCAACAGGCTATTTGAAAAAGGAGAGTGATGGAGTTCTGCATCAGATGACCTGGCCTCCACAATCACCTGACCTCAACCCAATTGATTAGTTGGATTAGTTGGATTGCAGACTGAAGGAAAAGCAGCCAAAAGCAGCCAAGACTGTAGGAAAAGCATTCCTCATGAAGCTGGATGAGAGAATGCCAAGAGTGTGCAAAGCTGTCATCGAGGCAAAGGATGGCTACTTTGAAGAATCTAAAACATATTTTGATTTGTTTAACACTTTTTTGGTTACTACATGATTCCATATGTGTTATTTCATAGTTTTGATGTCTTCACTATTATTCTACAATGTAATGTTAGCCACAACAAATTGGAACGCGTAACATATCATATGTTTTGCTAAATAATGAATAAGAGAGGACCAAGTACAGAGCCTTGGGGCACACCATTCAAGACAGACAATTTAACAGACATAAGCCCATCAAATTGAGTGCACTGAGCTATCTATCAGACAGATAGTTAGCAAACCATGCAACTGCATGCTCTGAAAGACCTACACTCGACGATCTCTGCCTTAGTATAGCATGATCAACTGTATCAAAATCCTTAGAGAGATCAATAAAAAGTGAGACACAGTGCTGTTTTTTGTCAATGGCTTCAGTGATATCATTTAAAACCTTCATGGTTGCTGTAATTGTGCTATGCTTCTTCCTACATATATATATGGGCATATATAGAAGAAAAAAAATCATACATATTTATATATATAGGGACTACAGGGACTACGGTTGAAAATTAGCCGGCTGGCTAAAACCGGCACTTTTACTGAAACGTTGATTAATGTGCACTGTCCCTGTAAAAAAATTAAATAATCTCAAACTCATAAATATATATATATATTTTTTAAAATGTTTATTTTATTTTATCCCAGCCCCCGTCCCCACAGGAGGCCTTTTGCCTTTTGAAAAGGCTGTCATTGTAAATAAGAACTTATATATATATATATATATATATATATATATATATATATATATATATATAGGACAAAACACACATTACGACAAGAGAGACAACACAACACTACATAAAGAGAGACCTAAGACAACAACATAGCAAGGCAGCAACACATGACAACACAGCATGGTAGCAACACAACATAAAAAACAACATGGTAGCAACACAACATGGAAGCAACGTAACAAGGTAGCAGCACAAAACATGGTACAAACATTACTGGGCCAGACAACAGCACAAAGGGCAAGAAGGTAGAGACAACAATACATCACACAAAGCAGCCACAACTGTCAGTAAGAGTGTCCATGATTGAGTCTTTGAATGAAGAGATTGAGATAAAACTGTCCAGTTTGAGTGCATGTTGCAGCTCGTTCCAGTCGCTAGCTGCAGCGAACGGAAAAGATGAGCGACCCAGGGATGTGTGTGCTTTAGGGACCTTTAACAGAATGTGACTGGCAGAACGGGTGTTGTATGTGGAGGATGAGGGTTGCAGTAGATATCTCAGATGGGGGGAGAGGCCTAAGAGGGTTTTATAAATTATAAATAAGCATCAACCAGTGGGTCTTGCGACGGGTATACAGAGATGACCAGTTTGCAGAGGAGTATAGAGTGCAGTGATGTGTCCTATAAGGAGCATTGGTGAAAAATCTGATGGCCGAATGGTAAATAACATGTAGCCGCTCGAGACCGCCCTTACCAGCCGATCCATAAATTATGTCTCCGTAAACTAGCATGGGTAGGATGGTCATCTGAATCAGGGTTAGTTTAGCAGCTGGGGTGAAAAAGGAGTGATTACGGTAGTGGAAACCAAGTCTAGATTTAACTTCAGCGATTTCATGATGCCATGCACATGTTTAAGGCACCCAATGCCAGAGGCAGCAAAGCAACCCCAAAACATTCCTGAACCTCCTCCATGTGACTGTAGGCTAGGTGTTACTTTCTTTGAAGGCTTCATTTTGTTTTCTGTAAACATAAAGATGGTGTGCTTTACCAAAAAGCTCTAATCTGGTCTCATCTACCACAGAAAATTCTCCCAGAAGGATTTTGGCATGTTCAGGTGTATTTTTGGCAAATTAAAGTCAGTCTTTCTTAAGTTTCTTAAGTTTCTCTCTCAGCTTTGGGGTCCTCCTGGGTCTCCAGCCATATAACCCAGAGTTGGCGACAAACGGTGCTCGTTGAAACTGTCGTACTGTCGTGTCCGAAGGTCAGCTTGAATCTGTGTGGCAGTTGATTGAGTTGCTTTCTCCACCATTCAAACAATCCTTCGCTACAATCTCCCATCAGTTTTTCTCTTGCAGCCACGTCCATACGACTGAGCTTGATAAGCAAGATTTAAAGTGGGCTTTTATTTTTGAGAAAACATATCTTGTCTCTCTCTAATCAGCAGGAAGCAGATTGAGGTCAACCTTTCCGTCTGTTCTTGATTCTGGTGATACTGCGTATCAAAGGGCAGCTGCCTCTACTCTTAAATCCTTGGATGTTTCATAGCGCCCTTCGTTTTATCACAGGGAGAAAGTTTTATTTCTCATCACTGTATTCTTGAACAAAATGCCGGCTGGACTTCTTTAAATTCACGCACCATTACGCTCTTGTTGCTTACAAAGCCCTGCTCCACAAGCTCGTACCTGACACCACTGGTAAGATTTAAAATAACGTTTTTATCAAACAGGGTCGGTTAACTCTGGAGACTCCGTTGGTGTCTAGAGAGTTTGGTAGATCAGCCTCTTTTTGTTCACTTGCGTATTGCGTGTGGAATGATCTACAATGCACTTTAGCATTGGAGGAATTGGTGCTGACTTTCCTAAACAAATGGGGTTTCTACTGACAATTGAGATGTAAAAAAACCATGGCATAAGACGGACGTGGTCAATATAACTATTTGTTCAGCACTTTTGAAATGTACAGCTGCAGAATTCAGAACATGGTCCATTCTTACAGTATTCTCCCTGTACACCAAGTCAGAACCGTAGGATAATAATGGGGGCATTTAAGCATACAATGAAAGTTCCTACAATATTTGATGATTACATTTCTCTAATACAGGCTATATTCTACAGGTGCACCACCAAGTCAGAGCATTAGGCTAAATAATGAGGGGAAAAGGGACCAAATGATTAGGGTGAGCCATATGGGTTACTAACAGCTTACTACACAACATACACTTAGTATTACTTTATTAGCTACAGTATACATAACTCCCTGTCATATTACATCATTTCTGCAGCAGCATACAATACATTTTTGGACTCACCTTGTTGTGCTCACTTGAACAGGAAAGTGGCACGGCGGTCCTTCATTGGCTAATTTTGTCATCAAACTTTGTCATCAAAGTCTGACATTCTCTCGATTTATGGCGCTTTCAAGACAACTGGGAATTCAGAAAAAAACAAGGTCAAATCATGATGATGTCAGTGATCTTCAGGTTGGAGCTCTAGAAAGAGGCCTGAGCTCACAACTTGCAATAATTTTTTTTACATTGTTTGCAAACTGATATGTGAAACCTAATAATGACAAAATAACATGCCTTCATGACGGGTCGCCACAGTGTACCATCTACTATCACTATTTGGCCACAGTAGATCAGGGCTGCTTGCTTGCTACTCCATTCTCCCATAACTCAGAGAGCAAAGGATACGAATTGGGCTAGCTGTCATCAGAGGAGGTAGGGGAGGAGGAGGAGGTGGAGAAGGAGAAGGAAGAGGAGGAAGAGGAGGATGTAGTAGCCATCAGAGGAGGTAGGGGAGGAGGAGGAGGAGGAGGAGAAGGAGGAGGAGAAGGGGAAGGAAGAAAAGAAGGATGTTGTAGCCATCAGATGAGGTAGGGGAGGAGGAGGAGGAGGTGGAAAAGGAGGAGGAGAAGGAGGAGGAAGAAAAGAAGGATGTTGTAGCCATCAGAGGAGTAGGGATGATGAAGAGGAGGGAGGAGTAGGAAGAGGAGATAAACAAGAGGAGGTAGGGGAGGAATCAGAGAAGGTAGGGGAGGAGGAGGAGGTGGAGAAGGAGGAGGAAGAGGAGGAAGAGGAGGATGTAGTAGCCATCAGAGGAGGTAGGGGAGGAGGAGGAGGTGGAGAAGGAGGAGGAAGAGGAGGAAGAAAATAAGGATGTTGTAGCCATCAGATGAGGTAGGGGAGGAGGAGGAGGAGGTGGAAAAGGAGGAGGAGAAGGAGGAGGAAGAAAAGAAGGATGTTGTAGCCATCAGAGGAGTAGGGATGATGAAGAGGAGGAGGAGGATAGAGGAGTAGGAAGAGGAGATAAACAACTTCTGTCATCACTGTCTGGGATACTCCCCCTTTATGGAAAGTTTAGTATTTATTATTTATTAGGATCCCTATTACTGCCTACTCTTCCTGTGGTTCAAACAGGACACGACCCTAATCAAAAGCCCTGGATTAACTCTGAGGTTCACGCTAAGTTTAAGGACAGAGCTATCGCTCTCAGGGCAATCTCAGCCGACCCAGAGGCTACTGCTGAGGACACGAACCCGTACAAGTCCTGCCATGACCTCTGCAGAGCCATTAAACAGACAAAAGGCCAATATCGGAACAAGGTGGAATCAGAACCTACAGAAAAAGTGTGGCGAGACAGCATTTGCCCCCGTACTTTTCAATCTCAACACATTTTTGAGTTCCAGTTCAACATTTTACATGCTCTGCCACGATCTACCATTGAAGACTACATGCAGAAAAGTCATTCAATTAGTATTTGAGCAAAATGATTGAGTCACAATTTCTTAAGCACTCGAGCAGTTGGCCTACAGAAGTTAATAGCTAGGTTCACACAGCACACCCAATGTGTCCTGAACAATCTCTTTAGCATTTGTCTTTGCTGGTCTGCTGTAGCCAGGTCTATATCTATTTTGGAACACATTTGTCTTAAAGGGGCTGCTGTAGCCAGGTCTATATCTCTTTTGGAACACATTTGTCTTTGCTGGTCTGCTGTAGCCAGGTCTATATCTCTTTAGGAACACATTTGTCTTAAAGGGGCTGCTGTAGCCAGGTCTATATCTCTTTTGGAACACATTTGTCTTAAAGGGGCTGCTGTAGCCAGGTCTATATCTCTTTAGGAACACATTTGTCTTAAAGGGGCTGCTGTAGCCAGGTCTATATCTCTTTAGGAACACATTTGTCTTAAAGGGGCTGCTGTAGCCAGGTCTATATCTCTTTTGGAACACATTTGTCTTAAAGGGGCTGCTGTAGCCAGGTCTATATCTCTTTTGGAACACATTTGTCTTTGCTGGTCTGCTGTAGCCAGGTCTATATATCTTTAGGAACACATTTGTCTTTGCTGGTCTGCTGTAGCCAGGTCTATATCTCTTTTGGAACACATTTGTCTTAAAGGGGCTGCTGTAGCCAGGTCTATATCTCTTTAGGAACACATTTGTCTTAAAGGGGTTGCTGTAGCCAGGTCTATATCTCTTTAGGAACACATTTGTCTTAAAGGGGTTGCTGTAGCCAGGTCTATATCTCTTTTGGAACACATTTGTCTTAAAGGGGTTGCTGTAGCCAGGTCTATATATCTTTAGGAACACATTTGTCTTAAAGGGGCTGCTGTAGCCAGGTCTATATGTCTTTAGGAACACATTTGTCTTAAAGGGTCTGCTGTAGCCAGGTCTATATCTCTTTTGGAACACATTTGTCTTAAAGGGGCTGCTGTAGCCAGGTCTATATATCTTTTGGAACACATTTGTCTTTGCTGGTCTGCTGTAGCCAGGTCTATATCTCTTTAGGAACACATTTGTCTTTGCTGGTCTGCTGTAGCCAGGTCTATATCTCTTTTGGAACACATTTGTCTTAAAGGGTCTGCTGTAGCCAGGTCTATATCTCTTTAGGAACACATTTGTCTTAAAGGGTCTGCTGTAGCCAGGTCTATATCTCTTTTGGAACACATTTGTCTTAAAGGGGCGGCTGTAGCCAGGTCTATATCTCTTTAGGAACACATTTGTCTTAAAGGGGTTGCTGTAGCCAGGTCTATATCTCTTTAGGAACACATTTGTCTTAAAGGGGTTGCTGTAGCCAGGTCTATATCTCTTTTGGAACACATTTGTCTTAAAGGGGTTGCTGTAGCCAGGTCTATATATCTTTAGGAACACATTTGTCTTAAAGGGGCTGCTGTAGCCAGGTCTATATATCTTTAGGAACACATTTGTCTTAAAGGGGTTGCTGTAGCCAGGTCTATATATCTTTAGGAACACATTTGTCTTAAAGGGGCTGCTGTAGCCAGGTCTATATATCTTTAGGAACACATTTGTCTTAAAGGGGCTGCTGTAGCCAGGTCTATATATCTTTAGGAACACATTTGTCTTAAAGGGGCTGCTGTAGCCAGGTCTATATATCTTTAGGAACACATTTGTCTTAAAGGGGCTGCTGTAGCCAGGTCTATATCTCTTTTGGAACACATTTGTCTTAAAGGGGCAGCATTCTATTTTGAGATGTATAAAAAAACATTGTCAAAATGACATACTTTAGAAAATAATCAATTCAATTAATACAATGCAATTCTAAATAATAGTGTAATGACTTGAATTGCTCAATTATATTAAACCATTTAAAAAAACATATCATAGTAACCAAATATGCATAACCAAGAGTGTGCCAGGCTGTCATCATGGCAAAGGGTGGCCACTTTGAAGAATCGATTGATTGATTTTTGAAACACTTTTTGGGGGGGGCTAGTACATGATTCCATGTGTTATGATGTCTTCACTCTTATTCTACAATGTAGAAAATAGTAAAAAATTAAGAAAAACCCTAGAGGGAGTAGGTGTGTACAAACGTTTGACTGGCACTGTATATAAATAAATAGTTACACTATGTTGCCACTGCACTGTTAGATAGAGTTTGCAAGTTAAGCATTTCACTGTGCATATTACTTGTGCATGTGACAATAAAATTTGAACTTGAACTTGAACTTGAACCCTTCCAAGGGATCAGTGGCCAGTAAATCCATTACTAAAAATACTTTCCAATCCTCCTGGATTACAACGCTTAGCTAGCTAGCCAAGTGAACACTGTGTATGCCACAAATCGAAAGCTTGGAACTATAAGGTTCAATGTGCATTTTTTTGGGGGGGGGGGGTCAAAATGTAGTTATTGACATAGCCTGGTTCTGTTCAATGTTCTCTACCTATATAGTACTCTAAATACCCACAATTCATGTTGTTAAGTTTAACAGAGTACAGATGAAAATTGCTTACCTCATTCAAACCAATGACAGTTCGGATCATTAAAGCCAACTATCTAAGAATCATATTGTTGCAGATAGAACATTATTGTCCCAAGCTGGTCTAAAGTAGTGCACTATATAGGGAATGTGGTGCCGTTTGGGACGTAGGCTTCGATCCTGCAGGGTTAATACCAACCTGGCACTTAGATACTGTAGCTGTTCACCTGGCATGCCCTGTAGTTCCCAGGAGATATATATCCCCTGGCATGCCCTGTAGTTCACAGGTGATTTATCCACCTGGCATGGCCTGTAGTTCCCAGGAGATTTATTCACCTGGCATGGCCTGTAGTTCGCAGGAGATTTATTCACCTGGCATGGCCTGTAGTTCCCAGGAGATTTATCCACCTGGCATGCCCTGTAGTTCCCAGGAGATTTGTCTGCCGGACCTGAAACCTCCTGTCTATCGATCACAACCGTCACCATCTTCCCAAAGCCTGGTCCATAGCATGGCATAACGACTTCTGTATTTCACTGTTTATTTAAAATAATAGGAAAACAACTATTTTCTTTCCCACAGGTGTAAAAACAATCACGCTGATAGGTTGTGTCAGTAATTGGTGGTATATGGACAGACAATAAAGTCTAAATCTTACAGTAGGAAAACTGTGCCTTCCTTCCTTCAGAATGGCTGTGCTTGGCTCCTGATGACAAAACACTCTAACTACAACAAGATTGGGGATAAAGGAAGCTTAGATGTGAATATGTATTTCTATTGGATTGCTGGCTTTAGTCGCTAGCCAGCTGAGACTCCCTGGATTCCATGGCCTTACTTCTGGAGTGGATTTATGGAAATGGCATGGAACAACCAGGCATCACTCCAATTTGCTTACCGCCCAAATAGGTCCACAGACGATGCAATCTCAACCACACTGCACACTGCCCTAACCCATCTGGACAAGAGGAATACCTATGTGAGAATGCTGTTCATCGACTACAGCTCGGCATTTAACACCATAGTGCCCTCCAAGCTCGTCATCAAGTTCGAGACCCTGGGTCTCGACCCCACCCTGTGCAACAGGGTACTGGACTTCCTGACGGGCCACCCCCAGGTGGTGAGGGTAGGCAACAACATTTCCACCCCGCTGATCCTCAACACTGGGGCCCCACAAGGGTGCGTTCTGAGCCCTCTCCTGTACTCCCTGTTCACCCACGACTGCGTGGCCACGCACACCTCCAACTCAATCATCAAGTTTGCGGACGACACAACAGTGGTAGGCTTGATTACCAACAACGACGAGACGGCCTACAGGGAGGAGGTGAGGGCCCTCGGAGTGTGGTGTCAGGAAAATAACCTCACACTCAACGTCAACAAAACTAAGGAGATGATTGTGGACTTCAGGCAACAACAGAGGGAACACCCCCCTATCCACATCGATGGAACAGTAGTGGAGAGGGTAGTAAGTTTTAAGTTCCTCGGCGTACACATCACAGACAAACTGAATTGGTCCACCCACACAGACAGCATCGTGAAGAAGGCGCAGCAGCGCCTCTTCAACCTCAGGAGGCTGAAGAAATTCGGCTTGTCACCAAAAGCACTCACAAACTTCTACAGATGCACAATCGAGAGCATCCTGTCGGGCTGTATCACCGCCTGGTTTGGCAACTGCTCCGCCCACAACCGTAAGGCTCTCCAGAGGGTAGTGAGGTCTGCACAACGCATCACCGGGGGCAAACTACCTGCCCTCCAGGACACCTACACCACCCGATGTCACAGGAAGGCCATAAAGATCATCAAGGACAACAACCACCCGAGCCACTGCCTGTTCACCCGCTATCATCCAGAAGGCGAGGTCAGTACAGGTGCATCAAAGCTGGGACCGAGAGACTGAAAAACAGCTTCTATCTCAAGGCCATCAGACTGTTAAACAGCCACCACTAACATTGAGTGGCTGCTGCCAACACACTGACTCAACTCCAGCCACTTTAATAATGGGAATTGATGGGAAATTATGTAAAATATATCACTAGCCACTTTAAACAATGCTACCTAATATAATGTTTACATACCCTACATTATTCATCTCATATGTATATGTATATACTGTACTCTATATCATCTACTGCATCTTTATGTAATACATTTATCACTAGCCACTTTAACTATGCCACTTTGTTTACATACTCATCTCATATGTATATACTGCACTCAATACCATCTACTGTATCTTGCCTATGCCGTTCTGTACCATCACTCATCCATATATCTTTATGTACATATTCTTTGTCCCCTTACACTTGTGTCTATAAGGTAGTAGTTTTGGAATTGTTAGCTAGATTACTTGTTGGTTATTACTGCATTGTCGGAACTAGAAGCACAAGTATTTCGCTACACTCGCATTAACATCTGCTAACCATGTGTATGTGACAAATAAAATTTGATTTGATTTGATTTGATCATTATATTCATGGTCTGGAACCAGGGATCATTCTAGAATGTTGAATCTAGAACCTAGCCACCAATCATTGGTCTGGAATCAGGGAAGGCTTTAGAATGTTCAATCATGTTCTAGAATCTAAAAGCTTAGTCATTAATCAATGCTCAGACATTTTAAAGCATGATGTGCCCATTTGTCTCTCCTCCAGGCTACTGTTTGTTCACTGTTTGTTACAGACCAGGGCCCGATTGCATAAAACATCTTAAGTTAATTTCCCCCTTATGTTTCCCCTTAAAGTTTCGTTTTTATTTTTTATTTCACCTTTATTTAACCAGGTAGGCTAGTTGAGAACAAGTTCTCATTTACAACTGCGACCTGGCCAAGATAAAGCAAAGTAGTTCAACACATACAACATCACAGAGTTACACATGGAGTAAAACAAACATACAGTCAATAATACAGTAGAAACATAAGTCTATATACAATGTGAGCAAATGAGGTGAGATAAGGGAGGTAAAGGCAATAAAAGGCCATGGTGGCGAAGTAAATACAATATAGCAAGTAAAACACTGGAAAGGTAGATTTGCAGTGGAAGAATGTGCAAGGTAGAGATAGAAATAATGGGGTGCAAAGGAGCACAATAAATAAATAAATACAGTACTAAATAAATACAATACTAATCCATGCGATCCATAACGGGCGCAGTCCCAAACTAAAACAACCACGACCTAGAGCGATTACACCGATGATTGAGTTAAATACTTTATAAACTACACACGCTGAAAACAAACAAAACTTCTGCAGCACAGCACACACAATCAAACTGTCGCGCCACCCAAGAGCTCCTCCCCAAGGAGCTGAATGAGCTCTCTTTATTTCCTCCTTCCTTACTGCTCATGAGCTCTTAAAGTGGCAGTGCACGGTGAAGGCTCCGTGCAGATTTCACCACAAGGGGGAGAGGTAGTTGTTTGGGATAAATTATAGATGGGCTATGTACAGGTGCAGTAATCTGTGAGCTGCTCTGACAGCTGGTGTTTAATGCTAGTGAGGGAGTGTTTTCAGTTTCAAAGATTTTTGTAGTTCGTTCCAGTCATTGGCAGCAGAGAACTGGAAGGAGAGGTGGCCAAAGGAAGAACTGGTTTTGGGGGTGACCAGAGAGATATACCTGCTGGAGCGAGTGCTACAGGTGGGTGCTGCTATGGTGACCAGCGAGCTGAGATAAGGGGGGGCTTTACCTAGTAGGGTCTTGTAGATGACCTGGAGCCTGGAGTATGAAGCGAGGGCCAGCCAACGAGAGAGTACAGGTCGCAGTGGTGGGTAGTATATGGGGCTTTGGTGACAAAACGGATGGCACTGTGATAGACTGCATCCAATTTATTGAGTAGGATATTGGAGGCTATTTTGAAAATGACATCGCCGAAGTCGAGGATCGGTAGGATGGTCAGTTGTACAAGGGTAGATTTGGCAGCATGAGTGAAGGATGCTTTGTTGCGAAATGGGCAGCCAATTCTAGATTTAACTTTGGATTGGAGATGTTTGATGTGAGTCTGGAAGGAGAGTTTACAGTCTAACCAGATACCTACAGTAGGTATTTGCAGTTGTCCACATTTTCTAAGTCATAACCGTCTAGAGTAGTGATGCTGGACAGGCGGTCGGTCAGGTGCGGGTAGCGATCGGTTGAAGAGCATGCTTTTAGTTTTACTTGTATTTAAGGCCACGGAAGGAGAGTTGTATGGCATTGAAGCTCGTCTGGAGGGATGTTAACACAGTGTCCAAAGAAGGGCCAGAAGTATACAGAAAGGTGTCGTCGGCGTAGAGGTGGATAAGAGACTCACCAGCAGCAAGAGGGACATCATTGATGTGTACAGAGAAGAGAGTCAGTCCAAGAATTGAACCCTGTGGCACCCCCATAGAGACTGCCAGAGGTCCGGACAACAGGCCCTCCGATTTGACACACTGAACTCTATGAGAGAAGTAGTTGGTTAACCAAGTGTGGCAGTCATTTGAGAAACCAAAGCTATCGAGTCTGCCGATGAGGATGTGGTGATTGACAGAGTCAAAAGCCTTGGCCAGGTCAATGAATATGGCTGCACAGTTTTGTTTCTTATCGATGGTGGTTATGATGTCGTTTAGGACCTTGAGCATGGCTGAGGTGCACCCATGACCAGCTCTGAAACCAGATTGCATTGCGGAGAAGGTATGGTGGGATTCGAAATGGTCGGTAATCTGTTTGTTGACTTGGCTTTCGAAGACCTTAGAAAGGCAGGGTAGGATAGATATAGGTCTGTAGCAGTTTGGGTCAAGAGTGTCCCCCTCTTTGAAGAGGGGGATGACCGCAGCTGCTCTCCAATCTTTGAGAATCTCAGACGATACGAAAGAGAGGTTGAACAGGCTAGTAATGGGGGTGGCAACAATTTCGGCAGATCATTTTATAAAGAGAGGGTCCAGATTGTCTAGCCCGGCTGATTTGTAGGGGTCCAGATTTTGCAGCTCTTTCAGAACATCAGCTGACTGGATTTGAGAGAAGGAGAAATGGGGAAGGCTTGGGCGAGTTCACTTTAAATCGGTTGCAGAAAAGATTTTGAAGCACATTTTCCCCTTAAATTAAGTGACAACATTGAGATCTCTTAAGTGCTTCATTCGGTATGGATATCAACGTAAACAGAATTTGTGAATGTTGAATGTTGCGATCTCAAAATAAATGTGATCTCTTTGATCATTCAGGTTTCACCGCAAACATTAGTACTTGACTGGAGTTGGATAGTTAGTTAGCTTGTCCCCCCAGCAAACTTCTTATGCACCACAGCTCGCATTCGTAACTTCTTAGCAAACGTGTAATATCAACAACTGTAAATAATTTTACTAGCTAGCTATGTAACATTACTTGGTTATGTTCATGACCGCGGATGCATTTCAATCTCACTAAAATATAGGCGTTACGCAAGATAGGGATCCAAACAGAAGTAAATAACAAGTATTGCATATCCAGCAAGCTAGCCAGCTAAGTTTACTAGCTAACAGAGAGGAGGAGAAACAATAATACAACACTTTACTGTTGTAAACCTCTAAAACTGAAGTTGGTTTTACGATAAAAAAATATTGGCCTAAGAATCCCTGACAGACATGGCTATCGGTAGATACTGTCTGCCTACCTACCTACCTAGGCACATTTGTACCATCTGGTCACTGTGCAAAGGCCCAGGTTTATGCCCTATTTCTTTCTATTAAGCTAGATATTGTTGTAAATGTAATCTCTGTTCCTGTGCACATGTATGCGTGTTCAACTAGTCTACCCTAATGTTGGTGTTATGCTGGCATAGTTCAACTGTCGTTCAAACTGTACAATAGAGTATAATTTATTATCCTTTTTTGTCTAAGAGACAATACCGTTTCTAGAGTGGATTCTAGACACAGAAATTGAATTCCTTTGCCTGCATGTGTCATTGCAGCAGAACTGTATCCTGTGAACTCTATATACAAAAGTGAAATGAACAATAAAAATTAACAGTAAACATTACACATACAGAAATTTCAAAACAATAAAGACATTACAAATGTCATATTATACATATATATATATATATATATATATATATATATATATATATATATATATACACATATATATATATATATATATATATATATATATATATATATATGTATATACAGTGCTGTAACAATGTACAAATGGTTAAAGAACACAAGGGGAAATAAATAAGCATAAATATGGGTTGTATTTACAATGGTGTTTGTTCTTCACTGGTTCTTCACTCTCTCTCTCTCTCTCTCTCTCTCTCTCACTCTCTCGAGGGATTAGACATTATGATGAATTTCAAGCAGATGACTCATGTGGAGCTAAATGGCAGTTTGATCATGACACTACTCCCACAGCTTTACAAATATTCCCTGAACATTACAACACTGACCATACTGCATTGTCTTATTGTATGTTTCTTTGTGAATTGCAATTTCATCATGACCACCTGTTCTCTTAGCTACAGATTGTTACACCAGATAATGTAATTTAACCAAATATTTTAGGTATCCATTACTGGGAGTTATAGGATAGACACCTTTTGGTGTAGCAAAGAGAATTTTCTACCAACCTTAGAGATGCTGTCTTCATCCTCGAATTTGGGGACACAAGAGTCTAACATTTCAGTGTCCAGTTGCAGGTGAGCAGTTTGAATTTAAAAAATGCTCTGTGAAGTAATCCCACAATGCGTATGCTGCAATCTTGTCTATTTCAAGTTTTCGCTCATTATGACAGCACGTTGTCGTGGAAACCCACCTGTCTCGATCAATGAGAGAAGACTTCAAATGGACAAGATGTCGGCAAGATGTCGTCAACAATCTTTGGGTAAATCACATTACCGTTGTGTAACAATCAAACAGTCCTCTGCACTTGTGTGTCTCTGCACCTCTACACGTGGGAAACACTGGGACACACTGAACTGTACTACGCTGTTCGTACCATTTTGTTTGTATGTTACTTTTTTGTATGTTACCTTAACCATGTAACATTCTTGTTGAATACCCAGTTGTCTTCAGTTATCTAGCACACCTGATTATAACAATTAGCTGGTTGATAAGCTGAACCCGATTAGTTACAACTGGGGTTGGAGTGAAAACCTACAGGAGGGTACAGTAGCTCTCCAGGAACAGGGTTGGAGTGAAAACCTACAGGAGGGTACAGTAGCTCTCCAGGAACAGGGTTGGAGTGAAAACCTACAGGAGGGTACAGTAGCTCTCCAGGAACAGGGTTGGAGTGAAAACCTACAGGAGGGTACAGTAGCTCTCCAGGAACAGGGTTGGAGTGAAAACCTACAGGAGGGTACAGTGGCTCTCCAGGAACAGGGTTGGAGTGAAAACCTACAGGAGGGTACAGTAGCTCTCCAGGAACAGGGTTGGAGTGAAAACCTACAGGAGGGTACAGTAGCTCTCCAGGAACAGGGTTGGAGTGAAAACCTACAGGAGGGTACAGTAGCTCTCCAGGAACAGGGTTGGAGTGAATACCTACAGGAGGGTACAGTAGCTCTCCAGGAACAGGGTTAGAGACCCCTGTTATACATGGTCTTATGATGAGCCACACTGGCTGCGTTTAAACAGGCAGCCCAATTCTGATCTTTAGTCCACCAATTGAACATAATCAATCAATCAATTTGATTGGTCAAAAGACCTATTAGTGGGGGGAAAAAGGATCAGAATTGGGATGCATGTGTAAACACAGCCATAGACCTTTATCCGGATTCGGTACACTGGCAATGGTTTTCGGTATGGTGGGCTGGGGAAGCTGAGACTCTTTGTGTTCATGGCGAATGGCCTTGTCCTGTCTGCAGTGAACGGCCAGCTGGATAAGACATGTTTTACTGTTGTAGTCTTGATTTTATATATTTCATTGTCCCTTCTTGTTTCTGTTCCACAATCTTGTGCTCCATAACAGCAAGGGGTGTCCGCTCCCTCATTATTGTATACCCGGTTGCATCACCGCCTGGTATGGCAACTGCTCAACATCTGACCGTAAGGCGGTCAGGGTAGAGCGTACGGCCCAATACATCACCAGGGCCAAGCTTCGTGCCATCCAGGATCTATATAATAGGCGGTGTCAGAGGAAAGGCCCAAAAAATTGTCAAAGACTCCAGCCACCCAAGTCATAGACTGTTCTCTTTGCAACCGCACGGCAAGTGGTACCGGAGCGCCAAGTCTAGGACCAAAACGCTACTTAACAGCTTCTACCCCCCCAAGCAATAAGACTGCTGAACAACTAATCAAATGGGTACCTGGACTATTTACATTGACCCCCCCCCTTTGTTTTTACACTGCTGCTACTCACTGTTTATTATCTATGCATAGTCACTTTACAAATTACCTCGACTAACCTGTACCCCCGGACATTGACTCGGTACTGGTACCCCCTGTATAAAACCTCCACATTGACTCTGTACCGGTACCCCCTGTATATAGCCTCCACATTGACTCTGTACCAGTACTCCCTGTATATAGCCTCCACATTGACTCTGTACTGGTACCCCCCTGTATATAGCCTCCATATTGACTCTGTACCCCTACACCCTGTATATAGCCTCCACATTGACTCTGCACCGGTACCCACCCTGTATATAGCCTCCACATTGACTCTGTACCCCTACCCCCTGTATATAGCCTCCACATTGACTCTGTACCCCTACCCCCTGTATATAGCCTTCACATTGACTCTGTACCCCTACCCTTGTATATAGCCTCCACATTGACTCTGTACAGGTACCCCCTGTATATAGCCTCCACATTGACTCTGTACCCCTACCCCTTGTATATAGACTCCACATTGACTCTGTACCCCTACCCCCTGTATATAGCCTCCACATTGACTCTGTACCGGTACCACCTGTATATAGCCTCCACATTGACTCTGTACCGGTACACCCTGTATATAGCCTCCACATTGACTCTGTACCGGTACCACCTGTATATGGCCTCCACATTGACTCTGTACCGGTACACCCTGTATATAGCCTCCACATTGACTTTGTACCGGTATCCCCTGTATATAGCCTCCACATTGACTCTGTACCAGTACCCCCTGTATATAGCCTCCACATTGACTCTGTACCAGTACACCCTGTATATAGCCTCCACATTGACTCTGTACCAGTACCCCCTGTATATAGCCTCCACATTGACTCTGTACCGGTACACCCTGTATATAGCCTCCACAATGACTCTGTACCGGTACCCCCTGTATATAGCCTCCACATTGACTCTGTACCCCTACACCCTGTATATAGCCTCCACGTTGACTCTGTACCGGTACCCCCTGTATATAGCCTCCACATTGACTCTGTACCCCTACCCCCTGTATATAGCCTCCACATTGACTCTGTACCAGTACCCCTTGTATATAGCCTCCACATTGACTCTGTACCAGTACCCCCTGTATATAGCCTCCACATTGACTCTGTACCCCTACCCCTTGTATATAGCCTCCACATTGACTCTGTACCGTAATACCCTGTATATAGCCTCCACATTGACTCTGTACCGTAATACCCTGTATATAGCCTCCACATTGACTCTGTACCGGTACACCCTGTATATAGCCTCCACATTGACTCTGTACTGGTACCCCCCTGTATATAGCCTCCACATTGACTCTGTACCAGTACCCCCTGTATATAGCCTCCACATTGACTCTGTACCGGTACCCCCCTGTATATAGCCTCCACATTGACTCTGTACCGTAATACCCTGTATATAGCCTCCACATTGACTCTGTACCATAATACCCTGTATATAGCCTCCACATTGTCTCTGTACCCTTAATTTTCAACCGTTGAGCTATTTTCTTATAGCCGTTGTCTAATGTGTGCACCTCAACGTTTTGTGGCACATTATTACTGTAATCTCGGTTCTTTCCCTTAGTGATGGATGTCTATGGGAACTTGGCTTGTGTGTCACCTCATATTTAGACTCCAGTGAAACAGGAAGTCATGGCTTACCACTTAAGTATTCCTAATCACATATGAATGGGAATATACTTCAGTTGGATTTTACTCATAAGAATTTCTAGGTGCGCCAATAATTGTGGCACACATATTTTGGAGAAAAATATGTATTTCATTTATTTCACATTTATTTTTTCAATCATTTTATTTCAATTAAACTTTTGATATTTGTGAATATTTTGAATGAAAGACCCTAAGGTAAAGCCTTAATTAAGGGAAACACTTGAGATGTTTTATGCAGCCGGGCCCAGATTTGTCTCCATAGAAGACTGTGTACTGCCTTTTATAAATCCTAATTATTTACTTAGCCCACAATCACTTGCAGACACTGGCTGGCAGGATTAGGCAATTCACATAGATTGGCTTGGCACATATGTTGCCTTCTTAACCTCAAATGACATTTTAGGGGAAATTTGACTGCAAAGCTACAGCTACCCACTACAATCCTGTTGTTTTACGCAAAATAATTATTATTTGGCAAACAATGGGGACCTTGAGTGAAAAAAATGGGCAAGTGTGGGAAAAAAATTCCCGTTGAGGAAAAAAATAGCATTGTGACAGAAATGGTCGGGCAGGAATCTGGTCCTAGTGCGTCCCTAGTCAGTCTGTCCACAGTCTGTCTCTGTGAGTTCTGTTGCACATTTCTTTGTGTTGACATTTTTACACAGACACGTGATTGTGGCCAGACTTTGGATTTGCACCTGGGTCAATTTCAGTATTACTTTCAGCCATAACTGACCCAAAATATCTCTCTCTCCCCATTAGCTGAAGTTACACAAGCAATCTGAAATATCATGGGATGTCTGTTTCGACTATGATACCATTGCTGCGAAGCTTACGTAATAATGCCTCTCAGTGCCCAAATCCTACTTACTATCTGAGCTAATGCCCTCCCTGTTGACAGACACACATCAGACAGTTGTTTGGATATATTGGATATATGGGATATATGGGATATATGGGATATATTGGATATATGGGATATATTGGATATATGGGATATATTGGATATATGGGCTATATTGGATATATTGGATATATGGGATATATGGGATATATTGGATATATGGGATATATGGGCTATATGGGATATATGGGCTATATGGGATATATTGGATATATGGGATATATTGGATATATTGGATATATGGGATATATGGGCTATATGGGATATATGGGCTATATTGGATATATGGGATATATTGGATATATTGGTTATATGGGCTATATTGGATATATTGGATATATGGGATAAATGGGATATATGGGATATATGGGATATATGGGATATATTGGATATATGGGCTATATTGGATATATTGGATATATGGGATATATTGGATATATTGGATATATGGGATATATTGGATATATGGGATATATGGGATATATTGGATATATGGGATATATTGGATATATGGTGTATTTTGGATATATTGTGTGTATGTGTGTGTATATCGGACAGGTTAAAAAGATGGCACCGACGGAGAAGATCCAACCTGACTTTGCTATATAGGGACTTTTATTGTGTTTATCTGGACTTTTATTGTGTTTATCTGGACTTTTATTGTACATAAAGTTCATATTATTATTACATATGACCACCAAGTTTCTATCCTTGGTTTTGACTTCAAATACAACTTTAACTCTGACTCAGCTGTTCCACTGTGCATTCCGGACCCTATTCCTCTGTTCCATAGGCGACCAAAACGCTGCAGGCATTAACACAGGAAAACAAGGTTGAGTCATTTTAATTATATATATTTTTTAATTTAGGAGGTGGAGTCCTGGTGAAATTGAACCGAAGAGAAAACTGAACGGCGCTCCCCTCCATTCTATTGGCAAATGTCCAGTCACTAGAGAATAAGATGGATGAGTTTGGTTTGAGAGTCTCCTTTCATAGAGACTTGAAAAGGTGCAATATGGTAGGCCTTACTGAAACGTGGTTGGATGATGACGCTGTGCGCGTAGTACTCGGTGGATTCTCCAGGCAGAGGCAGGTTCAGACGGCGGCGTTGGGGAAATCAAAAGGATGCAGAGTATGCTTTTTCATTAATAACGACTGGTGTGCTTCTTCAAGTGTGAAAGAAACTTCTAGCATTTGCTCACCTGATATAGAATACCTCATGGTAAGCTGCAGGCCCTTAAATCTACCAAGAGAGTTCTCATCAATAATTATCACGGCTGTCTACATCCCTCCACAAGCAAACACCACTTTGGCACTCAACAAACTGTATGGGGCATGAACAAACAAGAAACCACTCACCCAGAGGCAGTATTTTTGGTGGGTGGAGACTTTAACGCGGGGAGACTTTAAACTGTCCTACCTCACTTCTACCAACAGGGGCATACAAGGCCCTCGCTCGTCGTATGTGGCAGGGCTTGCAGACGACAACGGATTACAAAGGGAAACACAGCCATGAGTTATCCAGCGATGTAAAACTCCCAAACTAGCTAAATACAGTGCCTTTTATGCTTGCCTTCGAGGAATATAACACTGGGCCTTGCGTGAAAGCCCTTGTTTTTTCCGCATTACACTGTGATCTCGCTCTCCGTGGCCAATATGAGCAACATTTTGGAACAGGTTAACAATCAGACGGAACACCAGGGTACACACCCCTGAGGGGTCTGCTCAAAGCATGAGCAGACCTGCTGGCAGGTGTCTTCAAATCCATTTTCATCTCCCAGTCTGTAATGAGTCTGTAATGAGGGCGGCAGGTTAGCCTAGTGGTTAGAGTGTTGGACTAGTAACCGGAAGGTTGCAAGTTCAAATCCCCGAGCCCTTAACAAGGCAGTTAACCTGCTGTTCCTAGGCCGTCGTTGAAAATAAGAATTTGTTCATAACTGACTTGCCTAGTTAAACACACATCTGTAATCATGAAGTGCTTTGGAAGTCTGGTCTTGACATCCTAGACCAGGGGGCCTGATTCACAGTTTTGACCCAGTCCCAGCTAACACACCAATAATCATCTAATCATGATCTTCAGTTTAGAATGCAATTTGATTAATCAGTTGTGTTTGCTAGGGATGGAGATAAAGTGTGACTCCAATCAGACTAGAGTTTAAGGACTAGAGTTTCCCTCCCCCCTGCACTAGACCCACTTCAATTCGCATACCGCCCCAACGGATGCACAGATGACGCAATCTCAATTGCACTTCAATTCCCACCTGGACAAGGGGGGCAATAACTATTTGAGAATGCTGTTCATATTCTACATTCTATATTCAGTGTTCAACATCATGGTCCCCTCCAAGCTCATCACCAAACTAGGGACCCTGGGACTGAACCCCTCCCTTTGCAACTGGATCCTGGACTTCCTGACGGGCCGGCCACAGGTGGTGAGGTTAGGCAACAACACATCCCCCACGCTGACCCTCAACACGGAGGCCCCTCAGGGGTGTGTACTTAGTCCCCTCCTGTACTCCCTGTTCACCCATGACTTTGTGGCCGTGCACGACTCCAACACCATCATTAAGTTTGCTGAGGACATAACGGTGGTAGGCCTAGTCACCGACGGCGATGAGTCAGCTTACAGGGAGGAGGTCAGAGACTTAGCAGTGTGGTGCCAGGACAACAACCTCTCCCTCAACGTCAGTAAGCCCAAAGAGCTGATCATGGACTATAGGAGAAAGAGTGTAAAGCAAGGCCCCCATCCACATCAACGGGGCTGTTGTAGAGCGGGTTGAGAGCTTCAAGTTCCTTTGTGTCCACGTCACTAAGGACTTGACATGGTCCATACACAGTCATGAAGGAAGGATTCTCATACTCATCCCTCAAAAGGATGAGAGGATTTGGCATGGGCCCCTCAGATCCT
>NC_143033.1:9432500-9500000 GCF_057628025.1 Oncorhynchus mykiss | reverse complement strand
AGGGGGTACTGGTACAGAGTCAATGTGGAGGCTATATACAGGTGGTACCGGTACAGAGTCAATGTGGAGGCTATATACAGGGGGTACTGGTACAGAGTCAATGTGGAGGCTATATACAGGGGGTACCGGTACAGAGTCAATGTGGAGGATATATACAGGGGGTACTGGTGCAGAGTCAATGTGGAGGCTATATACAGGGGTACCGGTACAGAGTCAATGTGGAGGCTATATACAGGGGGTACCGGTACAGAGTCAATGTGGAGGCTATATACAGGGGGTACCGGTACAGAGTCAATGTGGAGGCTATATACAGGGTGTACTGGTACAGAGTCAATGTGGAGGCTATATACAGGGGGTACCGGTACAGAGTCAATGTGGAGGATATATACAGGTGGTACCGGTACAGAGTCAATGTGGAGGATATATACAGGGGGTACCGGTACAGAGTCAATGTGGAGGCTATATACAGGGGGGTACCGGTACAGAGTCAATGTGGAGGATATATACAGGGGGTACCGGTACAGAGTCAATGTGGAGGATATATACAGGGGGTACCGGTACAGAGTCAATGTGGAGGATATATACAGGGGGTACCGGTACAGAGTCAATGTGGAGGCTATATACAGGGGGGTACCGGTACAGAGTCAATGTGGAGGATATATACAGGGGGTACCGGTACAGAGTCGATGTGGAGGATATATACAGGGGGTACCGGTACAGAGTCAATGTGGAGGATATATACAGGGGGTACCGGTACAGAATCAATGTGGAGGATACATATAGGTGGTACCGGTACACAGAGTCAATGTGGAGGCTATATACAGGGGGTACCGGTACAGAGTCAATGTGGAGGATATATACAGGGGGTACCGGTACAGAGTCAATGTGGAGGCTATATACAGGGGGTACCAGTACAGAGTCAATGTGGAGGCTATATACAGGGGTTACCGGTACAGAGTCAATGTGGAGGATATATACAGGGGGTACCGGTACAGAGTCAATGTGGAGGATATATACAGGTGGTACCGGTACAGAGTCAATGTGGAGGATATATACAGGTGGTACCGGTACAGAGTCAATGTGGAGGATATATACAGGTGGTACCGGTACAGAGTCAATGTGGAGGATATATACAGGTGGTACCGGTACAGAGTCAATGTGGAGGATATATACAGGTGGTACCGGTACAGAGTCAATGTGGAGGATATATATAGGTGGTACCGGTACACAGAGTCAATGTGGAGGCTATATACAGGGGGTACCGGTACAGAGTCAATGTGGAGGCTATATACAGGGGGTACCGGTACAGAGTCAATGTGGAGGCTATGTACAGGTGGTACCGGTACAGAGTCAATGTGGAGGCTATATACAGGGGGTACCGGTACAGAGTCAATGTGGAGGCTATATACAGGGGGTACCGGTACACAATGCAAATAGTTTAGTTGTACATGTCTGTCTGTCTGTCTGTCTGTCTGTCTGTCTGTCTGTCTGTCTGTCTGTCTGTCTGTCTGTCTGTCTGTCTGCCTGCTTGCATGCCTGTCTGTCTGTCTGTCTGTCTGCCTGCCTGCCTGCCTGTCTGTAGCATACATGTGTGTGTGTCTAAGTACGTGTGTGAATCTGTCTCCTGTTATTTGTCTTGAGTGAGAACAAGCAGGCTGTAGTACCCAGAAAGAGTACTGAGCTGGGGACTGGGGTGACACCCAATATGAACATTAGAAGTATACTTTGTGCCACTGCCAACAACAGGAAATGTGTTCATTACGGTCCTTACTGTCCCTTGAATTTCTTAGCAAACAGCTGGAGTCAGGGCTTTCTCCTATAGAGCTCCATTTTTATGGAATTGTCTGCCTATCCATGTGAGAGACGTAGACTCGGTCTTGACCTTTAAGTCTTTATTGAAGACTCATCTCTTCAGTAGGTCCTATGATTGAGTGTAGTCTGTCCCAGGGGTGTGAAGGTGAACGGAAAGGCACTGGAGCGATGAACCGCCCTTGCTGTCTCTGCCTGGCCGGTTCCCCTCTCTCCACTGGGATTCTCTGCCTCAAACCCTATTACAGGGGCTGAGTCACTGGCTTGCTGGTGCTCTTCCATGCTGTCCCTAGGAGGGGTGCGTCACTTGAGTGGGTTGAGTCACTGACGTGATCTTCCTGCCCGCGTTGGTGCCCCCCTCGGGTTCATGCCGTGGGGGAGATCTTCGTGGGCTATACTCGGCCATGTCTCAGGGTCGTAGGTTGGTGGTTAAAGATATTCCTCTAGTGGTGTGAGGGCTGTGCCTTGGCAAAGTGGGTGGGGTTATATCCTGCCTGGTTGGCCCTGTCCAGGGGTATCGTTGGACGGGGCCACAGTGTCTCCTGACCCCTCCTGTCTCATTCTCCAGTATTTATGCTGCAATAGTTTATGTGTCGGGGGTCTAGGATCAGTCTGTTATATCTGGAGTATTTCTCATGTCTTATCTGGTGTCCTGTGTGAATTTAAGTATGCACCCTTTAATTTTCTCTATCTTGTTCTCTCTTTCTCTCTCTCTTCTCTCGGAGGACCTAAGCACTAGGACCATGCCTCAGGACTACCTGGCCTGAGGTGCTGACCTGTTGCACCCTCTACAACCACTGTGATTATTATTATTTGACCCTGCTGGTCATCTATGAACCTTTGAACATCTTGGCCATGTTCTGTTATAATCTCCACCCGGCACAGCCAGAAGAGGACTGGCCAGCCCTCATAGCCTGGTTCCTCTCTAGGTTTCTTCCTAGGTTCTGGGCTTTCTAGGGAGTTTTTCCTAGCCACCGTGCTTCTACATCTGCATTGCTTGCTGTTTTAGGCTGGGTTTCTGTACAGCACTTTGTGACATCGGCTGATGTAAAAAGGGCTTCATAAATAAATTTGATTGATTGATTGTTCATACAGTATCTCTCTCCCTCTCTCATTCTCTCTCCCTATCTCTTAAGAACATATAGCCAGTATTGCCCTTGAGAAACTGCAATGTTGTGCGTTTTTTGTGAGCTGACTTTTCTGTTTAGCAACATATTTCCTGAATGAAAATGTATCAGATTCACTTGCTTTAAGGTCACTCTTTCTTCTTCATCTCTCCCTCTCCCTCTCCCTCTCCCTCTCCCTCCCTGGCTCTGTAGGACAGTAGAGGCCAGTTGAGGTCATGTTGAAATATGTGCAGGTTTGTTGGTGCTTGTTTCCTCCCTCCACTCTTTCAAGGTGCTGGCCTGTCATAGTTTAACTTATCGTTCTCTCTTCATTTCCTTCAGGGAATGTGCCTCAATGTGCCTCCAAGTCAGCAGTGCAAATAGCCTGTAGTCATGACGTTATGCTAGCTCTTCCATACTGTACTGTCTCTTCAACCATTACTGAAATGACAGCAAAACATAATAGCTGTAGCTGTGCATGATTCAGGAAGAAGGTTATTAGAGTGTAATCTCCTAGTCGTCCAGTTGGTAAGAGCGTGAAGCTAGCAACACCAAGATTATGGGTTTAATCCCTGCAATAATCATACATATTGTTGTGTCCCCCTGCTGCAGGAAATACTGTATGTTTCTCATTAACAATATAAGATACTATAGGATCCCTGTAACCCGAGTAGGTTTGAGCGAGTAGCGAGTTGTAACAGCTGTACAGTTAGTAGCATTCATCAAGCATGAATCTGTCAGAGTTTAACACTGATGTAAACATATGAAATATGATCATGTGACTAGATGGGTAGCTGTAACTGTCTGTCAGTGAAATGTGTTCTGTTGCCATGGGCCCCTCCTGTGTTCTGTTGCCATGGGGCATACCAGAGTCTCCACATGAGACCTGGACTGAGTCTGAGGAGAAAGTGAGCAAAATGATCACTGTAAACCTGCAGACGGAGGAAGAGGAAGATCAAGGTGGATCATGCCCACAGGACTGGAAAACCAGTAGCCAGCCCAGGTGACAGACTCAGGCCGATAGTTGAAGTTGAAGGACAAGATGGCTGTTCTGGAGAGAGCCAAGAACTTGACAGGAACCAACATCTTCCTCAACGAGGACTTCTCTGAAACTGCGCTCCAGAGGCGGAAATAATTTATCGCAGCTATAAACGCTGCCAGAGAGTGTTGGGACATTGATTACATCTGCTGCGACAAGTCCACCCTCCTTCGCAACAGCCTGGGAGGAGTGAGATAGCCAAGCCTCCAGGGCGTCGCAGTAGCTTCAGAAACACACATACACACACATACACACATACACATACACACATACACACATACACACACACACACATACACACACACAATCACACATCTATCAGCTGACTCTCACAAGTTGACTGACTCTATTAGCCAAACAATGCTCTTGCCAAACAATGTTTTACTTGACTTTCCCCCCTCCATATTTCTGTTTGTCTTTCTCCAATAAGTTATCTAGGACCGGCCTAAGAATAGCCCATATCAATATATGTAGCATTAGAAGGTAAATTCATGAAAACAATAACTTGTCGGATAACATTCATATACTGGTTATCTCTGAAACTCACTTAGATAATTCCTTTGATGATACAGCAGTAGCAATACAAGGATATAACATCTACAGAAAAGGCAGGAATGCCTATGGGTGAGGTGTTGCTGTATATGTTCAGAGACATATAACTGTAAAGCTTAGAGAGGATCTCATGTCAAATGTTGAAATGTTGTGGTTCAGCTGCCTCCTATAAAGCCTATTATTTTAGGGTGTTGCTATAGGCCACCAAGTGCTAGCAGTCAGTATTTGAATAATGTGTGTGTCAATGCTTGATAGTGTATGTGATGTTAATTAACAGAGAGGTCTATTTTCTGGTTGACCTGAACATTGACTGGTTAGCAACTGGCTGTCCTCTCAAAAGGAAGCTTCTAACTGTGACTAATGCCTGTGATATGACCCAGGTTATCAATCAACCAATTAGAGTGCAGACCAATAGTGTTGGATCTGTGACATCCGCCTGTATTGATCATATCTTCACTAATGCTGCAGAGATTTTCTCCAAAGCAATATCAGTTCCCATTGGCTGTAGTGACCATAACATTGTGGCAATAACAAGGAAAGCCAAAGTGCCAAAGGTTGGGCCTAAAGTTATTCATATGAGATCATACAAAATGTTTTCTCAGTGTAACAGTATAACTTTAGACCGTCCCCTCGCCCATACCCGGGCGCGAACAAGGGACCCTCTGCACACATCAACAACAGTCACCCACGAAGCATCGTTACCCAGCGCTCCACAAAAGCCGCGGCCCTTGCAGAGCAAGAGGAACTACTACTTCAAGGTCTCAGAGCAAGTGACGTCACCAATTGAAACGCTAACTAAGCTAGCCGTTTCGCATCCGTTACACTCACCCCCCTTTTGACCCTCCTCCTTTTCCGCAGCAACCAGTGATCCGGGTCACGGCACCAATGTAACAGTATAACTTTAGACCGTCCCCTCGCCCATACCCGGGCACGAACCATGGACCCTCTGCACACATCAACAACAGTCACCCACGAAGCATCGTTACCCATTGCTCCACAAAAGCCGCGGCCCTTGCAGAGCAAGGGGAACTACTACTTCAAGGTCTCAGAGCAAGTGACGTCACCGATTGAAACGCTATTTAGCGAGCACCGCTAACTAAGCTAGCCGTTTCGCATCCGTTACACTCACCCCCCTTTTGACCTTCCTCCTTTTCCGCAGCAACCAGTGATCCGGGTCACGGCACCAATGTAACAGTATAACTTTAGACCGTCCCCTCGCCCATACCCGGGCGCGAACCAGGGAACCTCTGCACACATCAACAACAGTCACCCACGAAGCATCGTTACCCATCGCTCCACAAAAGCCACGGCCCTTGCAGAGCAAGGGGAACTACTACTTCAAGGTCTCAGAGCAAGTGACATCACCGATTGAAACTCTATTTAGCGCGCACCGCTAACTAAGCTAGCCGTTTCGCATCCGTTACATCAGGACTCTTTTGTTGAAAATGTACAACATCTATGTTGGTCTGATGTGTATGAGGAAGTGAATCCAGATGCATCACTGGAAGTATTTGTGCAGTTATTCTTGCCATTTGTTGACAAACATGCACCTGTTAAGAAACTAACTGGTAGAACTGTTAGAGCCCTCTGGATTGATGATGAAGTGAACAATGGTATGATGGAGCTGGCAAACTAGTCAGGATGCTCTGCTGATTGGTTGACATACAGTGGATTAAGACATTTTGTGACTAAACTTAACAAAAATAAATTGTATTACCAAACCAAGATAAATGACATAAAACACGATGGAAAAAGTACCGAGTACCGAAAACCCAATTAATCTCCATCGTTCATTGAAGTTGGTGTGTCATTTATAACAAAACCTTTCGATGTTAGCCAATCATTTCAATTACTTTCACTAGTAAAGTGGAAAAACTCAGAAGTTAAATGAAAACATGGAACAGCGCACCATCATATTTTTGTGTAAAATATCTAATAATGAAAGAAGTTGTTCTGTTTTGAATTTGGCCAAGTCAGTGTGTGAGAGGTGGAAAACTGTTATCCATCAATAATGATAAGCCACCAGGTTTAGACAACCTCGATGGGAAACTATTCAGAATGGTAGCAGACTATCAAATCAAATCCAATTTTATTGCTTCGCATACACATATTTAGCAGATGATATTGCGGGTATTTATAGGTATTTATACCTGTGTTCTCTGTTTGTCTCTTGCCAATTAGTTTTGTTCGTCAAGCCTACCCGCGTTTTCCCCCTTGCTCCTGTCTGTTTCTAGTTCCTGTTTTCTAGTTCTCACGGTTTTTACCATACTGCCTGCCCTGACCCTGAGCCTGCCTGCTGTTTCTGTACCTTGTCACACCACACTGGATTACTGACCTCTGCCTGCCCTGACTCTGAGACTGCCTGCCTTTCTATACCTTTTGGACCCTGATTTGGATTACCGACCTCTAACCTGCCCTTGACCTGTCGTTTTGCCTGCCCCTGTTCTTGTAAAACATCTTTGTTACTTCAACACTGTCTGCATGTGTGTCTTCTCTAATATGTGATACTAACTTGCTATGGCTTTACATCACATGCTATCACATGGTTGGAATGTTCTTTATCCAATATAATCCAGAGAGCGTTCTTCAATGGAAGCTTCTCTAACATCAGATACTGTATGTACAGCGCGGTGTCCCCCAGGGCACCTGCTTTGAGCCGTTATATTTATCTATTTTTACAAACGATTTCCCACTGGTCTTACACAAAGCTATAATGACTAGGTATGCGAATTATTCCAAACTCTACATGCACCCAAACCCAGTGACCTCACAGAGTTACAGTCAGGATCAGAATGGGTGATAAATAGTAAACTGGTCTTTAATACATCTAAAACTAAAAGCATTGTATGTGGTTCAAAACATTCTCGAAGACCTAAACCTAAACTGGAGTTGTCTATAAAAGGTGGGATTATTGAGCAAATAAACTCCTAGATATAAAATTGGACAGTCAATTATCATGGTCAAGTCATATTGACAAAGTTGTTGTGAAGATGGGGAGGGGTATGTCGGTTATAAAATTATCTTTGGTGTTTTTGACGCAAAAATCTACTTTACTAAGTGTTCAGACTCTGGTCTTGTCCCATCATGATTACTGTCTGGTAATAGGGTCAAGTGCAGCAAGGAAAGACCAAGCAAAGCAAAGCTGACTCAAAACAGAGCAGCACACCTTGGATTTAATTCTTCAGGATCGGTGTCCCGTCCGTGGGACGGTTGAGCTAACGTAGGCTAATGTGATTAGCATGAGGTTGTAAGAAACAAACAAAAATCCCAGGACATAGACATGTCTGATATTGGCAGAAAGCTTAAATTCTTGTTAATCTAACTGCACTGTCCAATTTACAGTAGCTATTAGAGTGAAATAAACCATGCTATTGTTTGAGGAGAGTGCACAATTATGAACTTGAAAATGTATTAATAAAACAATTAGGCACATTTGGGCAGTCTTGATACAACATTTTGAATAGATATGCAAAATTTCACTGATTCACTCTAAAACGTTGCCCGTGTGGTGCTGCCATCTAGTGGCCAAAGTCTAAATTGCACCTTGGCTAGACTAATTCATGATGCCCTTTCTCATGCAATTCAAATATGACGGTACGTCATATTATCTTTTACCAGATCTAATGGGTTATATTCTCCGACATTTCCTTCACATTTCCACAAACTTCAAAGTGTTTCCTTTCAAATGGTATCAAGAACATGCATATCCTTGCATCAGGTCCTGAGTTACAGGCAGTTAGATTTGGGCATGTCATTTTAGTCAAATGTATTTTATTTTTTTAAAGGGAGAGCTATTACCAAACAAGTAGTGTGTTCTGCTGTCAATTACATTTTTAAAGGTGTAGATTTGTGGAGCCTGCAAGAACATCAGACATCTCTTAGACATGATCTCAAGGACACATCATTCTCAGGCAGCTGTAGTCCTCATAACTGTAGGAAGTGTATCTCTGGTGTCATGTCACCTCGTTTTGTTGTCAGACAGAACAGGACCTCTGGGGTTGGATCTATGTGTAGGGTTCATCCTCTTCTTCCTATGACTTAGAGGTATGTAAAATTACGAAAACTGTATGCACTCGTAAGTTGCTCTGGATAAGAGTGTCTGCTAAATGACAAATGTGACCCACCACCTGGATTCGATCCTATGTAAGCAAGCTGTTTAACTTCTGTAGGACTGGGGGGAAGTATTGAGTAGCTTGGATAAAAAGGTGCCCAGAGTAAACTGCCTGCTACTCAGTCCTAAAAGCTAGAATATGCATATAATTAGTCGATTTGGATGGAAAACACTCTGAAATTTCTAAAACTGTTTGAATGATGTCTGTGAGTATTACAGAACTCATATGGCAGGCAAAACCCTGATCAATAAAACCCACCAGAAAGTGGGAAATCGGAGGTTTGAAGTTTTTCAAGTCATTGCCTATCGAAAATACAGTGTCCATGGGGCCATATTGCAATTCCTAAGGCTTCCACTAGATGTCAACAGTCTTTAGAACCTTGTTTGATGTTTCTACTGTGCAGGAGGGGGGAATGGGAGCTGAATGAGTCAGAGGTTTGCCAGAGTGGCATGAACTGATCACGCGCGCTCACGTGAGAGCGACCTGCGTTCCATTGCATTTCTACAGACAAAGGAATTCTCCGGTTGAAACATTATTGAAGATTTATGTTAACCTCTCTGCGCACTGAACCCGCTACCGGGCTGAAATTCCACAACATACGCTGATCGCTACATTAATAGTCATATTAAACATTCATGAAAATCAAGTGTCTCACATGTATCGAAAGCCTAAAATCTTGCTAATCCAACTGCGTTGTCAGATTTAAGAAAGGATTTACTGCGAAAGAATACGATGCGATTATCTGAGCATAGAGCCCCATAAAAAACAACAATTTTAACCAGCACAGGCGTAACATATTCACAAACTGCATTAAAATAAATTGTTTACCTTTGACGATCTTCGTCTGTTTGCAATTCCAATGCTCATTGTTACACAATGAATGGTCTTTTGTTTGATAAAATCCGTTTTTATAGCCTAACACGAAACATTTTATGAACCGCTTGTGTCGTGAATTCCGTCTCATTCAATTTTCGACGACACATTCCAGGTAAATAACCCACACAGAACGTGACTTTTCCAGTCATGTTTGGTTTCACTGCAATCAACTGGTTTGTTTGTAACACAATCAAACCTGATGGGCCATTTTGCGGGACGTATTGACTGAAAGAAACTGATTTGAAGACAACAAGTCATGACATCATTGTGCACCAATGATTTGCCCGCTGTTTCGTTGATTGACTGTCTTTTAACCCAATGACCACTGATCGTCTTGAAATCTAGCTGGGTAGATAGCCAATGAGCTGAGCTAAACGGCAATAGGCCATGTTTATGTGTTGCAAGACCAACCCATGTAGTAAGCTCCAGCGTAAAGTGAGTCATTCCCTATTGAAGTTTCATACCGGAAGGAGAAACACATATTACGCACTGCATTGTTTGGTAAACGCGCAGATTCAGCTGTTAATATATCAATCATTATGGCGACTAAGTCAGGGAAAGCTAAATCTAAGTCTAGATATACAGATGTACACACAATTTTAGAATAAATTGATGAGGTGAGACAGAGATTGTTGTAGGAGGATTCATTTAGCGATTGTGGAGGAATATATTTTTGAACCAGCAACAGCCACTCTAAAATGGTGCACTTGTATGTTTGAGGAATTTTAATTATGGGATTTCTGTTGTTTTGAATTTGGCGCCCTGCACATTCACTGCCTGTTGTTGAGGTGGGAAGCTATTGTCCCACATATCCCAGAGAGGTTTAACCTATGGGCTCACTTTTGCAATTATTGCTTTCCTCTTTCTCAATCAAATTGGTTGTACATCCCTTGGGATGTATTTATATGTCAACTTACCCATGTTCTTTCATTTGCTGATTTTCAGCAAAAGTTTTCATCTGGCAGTATCTGCTTTCTGTGTTGTTCAAGTCATGCCAGACGCCAAAATCTCCTCTGAGGGAGAGGCCGAGGTCCAGGTCCTCACAACTGGCTACAAATGTATTTGGCTTCTCTACACTCCCAGAGAAGAGGTTGCTTCTCCCAGAGTGAAGAAATGGCTCCAGAAATGGTTTCACCAGCAACGGTTTCACTTCTAACCTACAAAGCATTACATGGATTTGCTCCTTTTCTGATTTGGTCCTGCCGTACATACCTACACGCTACAGTCTCAAGACACAGGCCTCCTTACTGTCCCTATAATTTCTAAGCAAACTGCTGGAGGCAGGGCTTTCTCTTATAGATCTCCATTTTTATAGAATGGTCTGACTATCCATGTGAGAGACGCAGACTCAACCTTTAAGTCTTTACTGAAGACTCATCTCTTCAGTAGGTCCTATGATTGAGTGTAGTCTGGCCCAGGGGTGCGAAGGTGAACGGCAAAGCACTGGAGTGACAAACCCCCCTTGCTGTCTCTGCTTGGCCGGCTCCCCTCTCTCCACTGGGATTCTCTGCCTCCGACCCTATTACAAGGGCTGAGTCACTGGCTTGCTCATGCTCTTACATCCTTCCTGTCCTCGTGGGAGATGTTCCTGGGCTATACTCGGCCTTGTCTCAGGGTAGAAAGTTAGTCGTCTGTTGATATGCCTTTGGTTGTGTGGGGGCTGTGCTTTGGAAAAGTGGGTGGGGTTATTTCTTGCCTAGTTTGCCCCGGGTTATCTTTGGATGGGGCCACAGTGTCCTCCGACCCCCCCTATCTCAGTCTCCAGCTGCAATAGTCTGTGCCGGGTGTCTAGGGTCAGTCTTATCTGGTGTCCTGTGTGATCTTAGGGATGCTTCCTCTAATGTTTCCATCTCTCTCCCGTCCCGGGGCCATAGGACCTCAGAACTACCTGGACTGAAAACCTCCTGGCTGTCCCAAGTCAACGTTGTCGTTCTGCTGATCCAGTTTCTGCTGTTGTGAATGCAGCTATGGAACCCTGACCAGCTACCTTGTCCCACACCTGCTATCTCGACCTCTGAATGCTCAGCTATGAAAAGCCAACTGATACAGTGGCTTGCAAAAGTATTCACCCCCTGGCATTTTTCCTATTTTGTTGCCTTACAACCTGGAATTAAAATAGAATTTTGGAGGGGTTGTATAATTTGATTTACACAACATGCCTACCACTTTGAAGATGCAAAATATTTTTTCTTGTGAAACAAACAAGAAATAAGACAAAAAAAACAGAAAACTTGAGCGTGCATGACTATTCACCCCCCCAAAGTCAATACTTTGTAGAGACACCTTTTGCAGCAATTACAGCTGCAAGTCTCTTGGGGTATGTCTCTATAAGCTTGGCACATCTAGCAACTGGGATTTTTGCCCATTCTTCAAGGCAAAACAGCTCCAGCTACTTCAATTAGGATGGGTTCTGCTGGTGTACAGCAATCTTTAAGTCATACCACAGATTCTCAATTGGATTGAGGTCTGGGCTTTGACTAGACCATTCCAAGACATGTAAATGTTTCCCCTTAAACCACTCGAGTGTTGTTTTAGCAGTATACTTAGGGTCATTGTCCTGCTGGAAGGTGAACCTCCATCTCAGTCTCAAACCTCTGGAAGACTGAAACAGGTTTCCCTCAAGAATTTCCCAATGAAAAACATCCCCACGGCATGATGCTGCCACCACCATTCTTCAGTGTGGGGATGGTATCTTGGGGTGATGTGAGGTGTTGGGTTTGCGCCATACATAGCGTTTTCCTTGATGGCCAAAAAGTTACATTTTAGCCTCATCTGACCAGAGTACCTTCTTCCATATGTTTGGGGAGTCTCCCACATGCCTTTTGGCAAACACCAAACATGTTTGCTTATTTTTTTCTGGCCAATCTTCCGTAAAGCGCAGCTCTGTGGAGTGTACAGCTTAAAGTGGTCCTATGGACAGATACTCTAATCTCCGCTGTGGAGCTTTGCAGCTCCTTCAGGCTAACCTTTGGTCTCTTTGTTGCCTCTATGATTAATGCCCTCCTTGCCTGGTCCCTGAGTTCTGGTGGGCAGCCCTCTCTTGGCAGGTTTGTTGTGGTGCCATATTCTTTCACATTTTTTATAACTGATTTAATGGTGCTCCGTGGGATGTTCAAAGTTTCTGATATTTTTTTATAACCCAACCCTGAGCTATACTTCTCCACAACTTTGTCTCTGACCTTTTTGGAGAACTCCTTGGTGGTGCCCCTTGCATATTGGTGTTGCTGACTGGGGCCTTTCAGAACAGGTACTCATATACTCAGATCATGTGACACTTAGATCGCACACAGGTGGACTTCATTTAACTAATTATGTGACTTCTGAAGGTAATTGGTTGCACCAGATCTTATTTAGGGGCTTCATAGCAAAGGGGGTGAATACATATGAACGCACCACTTTTCCATTTAAGTAATTTTTTTAATTTCACTTCACCAATTTGGACTATTTTGTGTATTTCCATTACATGAAATACAAATACAAATCTATTTTTATATTACAAGTTGTAATGCAACAAAATAGGAAAAACGCCAAGAAGGGTGAATACTTTTGCAAGGCACTGTACCTTTTACATCAGCTGAAATAGAGCTTTTGTTCCAGGCTAACATCCTTCACTCCATATTCTGGAGGAGGAGGATGAGAAGAAGAAGGAGAAGGAGATGGAGGGGGAGGAGAAAGAGGAGGTGGAGAAGAAGAAGAAGGAGGAGATGGATGAGGAGGAGATGAAAAAGGAGGAGGAGGAGGAGGAGAAGAAGAAGGAGGAGATGGATGAGGAGGAGATGGATGAGGAGGAGATGAAAAAGGAGGAGGAGGAGGAGGAGAAGAAGGAGGAGGGGAAGAAAATCAGAGGGACATTGTAATTTCATGTGTTCCAGTGGAGGGTTCAGAACCACTGGTGGTGAGGGTGGAGGCTGTGTCGGGGGTGCTAAGGGAGAGGTTTATTTTTCTCATGGTGATTTCTTTGTAGACTTGGTTTAATTCTTGATGGAGACTCTGACTGACATGACAAGGATGTTCGTCGTCAGAGACCGTTTTAAAAACATAGAAAATGTGGCACCAGTCTTTGTCTGAGGCTTTATTTCCCAGACCTTTTAGACAGTAATACAGTGCTGTAACCATTGATGCATTGATAAATAATTTCAAGTTTCAAGTTTTAATGTCATGTGTACAAGTATAGTGCAATGTCTTTCTTGCAAGCTCTAAACACAACAATGCAGTAATCAATACCAATATAGTACTAAAAATAACACAAGGTAGAACAAAAACACAAAATAAGTGTCCCGCCCTGACCTTAGAGAGCTTCTTATGCCTCTATTTTGGTTTGGTCCGAGTGTGATTTGGGGTGGGCATTCTATATTATTTTTTCTATGTTTTGTATTTCTTTATTTTGACCGGGTATGGTTCTCAATCAGGGACAGCTGACTATCGTTGTCTCTGATTGGAAACCATACTTAGATAGGGAAAAAGCTACCTATGTTTTGTGGGTAGTTGTTTCCTGTTTAGTGTTTTCTGCACCTGACAGGACTGTTTCGTTATTCACTGTGTTCTTTTTGTTTCAGTGTTCAGTTAAATAAAGTCATGAACACGCTGTGCTTTGGTCCGATTCCTCCTCCTCAGACGACGACACCCGTTACATTATGAAGAACGGGAAAAAGTAAGAAGCTATACACAGGGTCAGTTCCAGTGGCATATTTCCAATGTGCAGGGATACTGGAGTGATAGAGGTAGATAAGTATAGGGGTTAGGTGACTAGGCATCAGTATATATGCCCAGACACCTAAACAGAGTAGCAGCAGCATAAATGCTGATTTTCATGTGCGTGTGCGCAGTGGTGTAAAGTGCTTAATTAAGTAAAAATGCTTTGGGGTATCTGTACTTTACTTTACAATTTATATTTGACTACTTTTACCTCACTACACATTCCTAAAGAAAATACTGTGCTATTTTTACTCCATACATTTTCTCTGACAAACAAAAGATCTCATTACATTTGGAATGCTTAGCAGGACAGGAAGACGGTCCAATTCACGCACTTATTGTAACGTCTTTCTTCCTGGGAAGGAGAGGCGGACCAAAACGCAGCGTGGTTAGAGTTAAACATCTTTAATCAAGACGAATACCGAGAAAACACTACAAATATACAAAACAATAAATGTGAAAACCGAAAACAGTCCTGTGTGGTGAAACAGACATGGAAATAATCACCCCCAACACAAGCTACCTAAATATGGTTCCCAATCAGAGACAATGACTAACACCTGCCTCTGATTGAGAACCATATCAGGTCAACCACAGAAACAGACAAACTAGACACACAACATAGAATGCCCACCCAGCTCACGTCCTGACCAACACTAAAACAAGGAAAACACACAAGAACTATGGTCAGAACGTGACACTTATCAAGATAACATCTCTGGCATCTCTATTGCCTCTGATCTGACGGACTCACTAAACCACAAATGCTTTGTTTGTAAATGATATCTGAGTGTTGGAGAATGCCCCTGGCTACCCACAAATAAACAAGAAAACAGTGCCGCCTGGTTTGCTTATTAATATAAGACATTTTAAATCATTATACTTATACTTGTGATACTTAAATACATTTTAGCAATTACATGTACCTTTTGTACTTAAAATCAAATACATTTAGACTTCTACTCAAGTAGTATTTTACTGGGTGACTTTCACTTTTACCTGAGCCATTTTTTCTATTAAGGTATCGTTACTTTTACTCAAGTATGACAATTGGGTACTTTTTCCACCACTGTGTGTGTTTTGACTTACTATAGATGTGTGTGTGTGTGTGTATGTTGTGTGTGTGTTGGAGTGTCAGTGTGTGTGAGTGTGTGGAGTCTTGTAGTGTGCATAGAGGCAGTGCAGAAATAAAATACAAGGGTCAACTGAGATAGTCTGTGTAGCCATTATGTTAGTTATGTTATTGCTTGGGGATAGAAGCTATTCAGGAGCCTGTTGGTGTGAGACTTGATGCTCCGGTAATGTTGTTTGTGTAACATGGTGCATGAATAAAGCCCTGGGGAGCTTTCCTTTTTTTAGCCTATTGAATTGACTATACAGAACCAAACCATTACCCATAGATAGACGATGCAGAGGAAGAAGAGATGTTTGAGAGAGGATGGAGAGAGGAAGGAGAGAGGATGGAAAGAGGTTGGAGAGAGGAAGGAGTGTCACGATCGTAGTAAGAAGCGGACCAAAGCGCAGCGTGGTGTGAATGCATCATTTTAATGGATGACGAAAACACAAAGTAAACTGAATAAAACATCAGCCAACAATAAATGAACAACGACCGTGAAGCTATATACGAACTGTGCTGACACAAGCAACTAACATAGACAATCACCCACAACCCACAATGACAAAACAGGCTACCTAAATATGGTTCCCAATCAGAGACAACGACTAACACCTGCCTCTGATTGAGAACCATATCAGGCCAAACACAGAAACAGACAAACTAGACATACAACATAGAATGCCCACTCAGATCACACCCTGACCAAACAAAACCTATAAACACACAAAGCAAACTATGGTCAGAGCGTGACAAGGAGACAGGATGGCGAGAGGAAGGAGAGTTTGGAGAGAGGAAGGAGAGAGGTTGGAGAGAGGATGGAGAGAGGATGGAGAGAGGAAGGAGAGTTTGAAGAGAGGAAGGAGAGAGGATGGAGAGGAAGGAGAGTTTGGAGTGAGGAAGGAGAGAGGTTGGAGAGAGGATGGCGAGAGGTTGGAGAGAGGATGGAGAGAGGATGGAGAGAGGAAGGAGAGTTTGGAGAGAGGAAGGAGAGAGGATGTAGAGAGGAAGGAGAGTTTGGAGAGAGGAAGGAGAGAAGTTGGAGAGAGGATGGAGAGAGGATGGAGAGAGGAAGGAGAGTTTGGAGTGAGGAAGGAGAGAGGTTGGAGAGAGGATGGCGAGAGGTTGGAGAGAGGATGGAGAGAGGATGGAGAGAGGAAGGAGAGTTTGGAGAGAGGAAGGAGAGAGGATGTAGAGAGGAAGGAGAGTTTGGAGAGAGGATGGAGAGAGGTTGGAGAGAGGATGAAGAGAGGATGGAGAGAGGAAGGAGAGTTTGAAGAGAGGAAGGAGAGAGGATGGAGAGGAAGGAGAGTTTGGAGTGAGGAAGGAAGGAGAGAGGTTGGAGAGAGGATGGCGAGAGGTTGGAGAGAGGATGGAGAGAGGATGGAGAGAGGAAGGAGAGTTTGGAGAGAGGAAGGAGAGAGGATGTAGAGAGGAAGGAGAGTTTGGAGAGAGGAAGGAGAGAGGTTGGAGAGAGGATGGAGAGAGGAAGGAGAGTTTGGAGAGAGGAAGGAGAGAGGATGTAGAGAGGAAGGAGAGTTTGGAGTGAGGAAGGAGAGAGGTTGGAGAGAGGATGGCGAGAGGTTGGAGAGAGGAAGGAGAGTTTGGAGAGAGGAAGGAGAGAGGATGGCGAGAGGTTGGAGAGAGGATTGCGAGAGGTTGGAGATGTTTTTGTCATTGCACTTTCCATTAGGATATGGTTGTAAAATATTACTCATACAACACTGAAGGGTTTATGTAGGCTAAGTAGATCATTTATGAATGGCAAAGTACTGCATATAATGTACAACAGAGGGCTCTGGTGGGTCCTGGGTGTAATAATAACCTGTTCAGTGTATTTACAGTGTAGGCCAGGTAAATGTTTTAATATACACTGCTCAAAAAAATTAAGGGAACACTTAAACAACACAATGTAACTCCAAGTCAATCACACTTCTGTGAAATCAAACTGTCCACTTAGGAAGCAACACTGATTGACAATAAATGTCACATGCTGTTGTGCAAATGGAATAGACAACAGGTGGAAATTATAGGCAATTAGCAAGACACCCCCAATAAAGGAGTGGTTCTGCAGGTCGTGACCACAGACCACTTCTCAGTTCCTATGCTTCCTGGCTGATGTTTTGGTCACTTTTGAATGCTGGCGGTGCTTTCTAGTGGTAGCATGAGACGGAGTCTACAACCCACACAAGTGGCTCAGGTAGTGCAGCTCATCCAGGATGGCACATCAATGCGAGCTGTGGCAAGAAGGTTTACTGTGTCTGTCAGCGTAGTGTCCAGAGCATGGAGGCGCTACCAGGAGACAGGCCAGTACATCAGGAGACGTGGAGGAGGCCGTAGGAGGGCAACAACCCAGCAGCAGGACCGCTACCTCCGCCTTTGTGCAAGGATGAGCAGGAGGAGCACTGCCAGAGCCCTGCAAAATGACCTCAGGTAAGGATGACAGCAGAGGTGTAGTCTACGGCGATACGGATAACACTTCTTTTTTTATATCTACATCGCTCATTGATGTGAATCACACTGCTGCTTTCTCGTTTAGCTTACGGATTGCGGTTGTTGTGGATGGCTGTTCACAAATCTAATGTGTATTTGAACCCAATAATGGTTGAATGCAAGAAGTTTAAGCTGCCTATCAATCACTGTTTTTTGAAACCAGTAGACAGCCAGTGAAAAATGTGTTCCTGCAACAGCTGCATAGTGCGGATCCCACCCTGTGGAATAAAAGTGGGGCTTTTATTGCTCAAATCTAATTCATGCTGATTGAACTAGAAACAAAGACCTTTGCTAATGAAACTCGTCAGTCTATTCTTGTTCTGAGAAATTAAGGCCGTTCCATGCGAGAAATTGCCAAGAAACTGAAGATCTCGTACAGCGCTGTGTACTACTCTCTTCACAGAACAGCGCAAACTGGCTCTAACCAGAATAGTAAGAGGAGTGGGAGGCCCCGGTGCACAACTGAGCAAGAGGACAAGTACATTGGCGTGTCTAGTTTGAGTCTCAACATCAACAGTGAAGAGGCGTCTCCGGGATGCTGGCCTTCTAGGCAGAGTTCCTATGTCCAGTGTTCTTTTGCCCACCTTAATCTTTTCTTTTTACTGGCCAGTTAGAGATTTGGCTTTTTTTTTGCAACTCTGCCTAGAAGGCCAGCATCCTGGAGTCGCCTCTTCACTGTTGATGTTGTTTCCACCAATCAGCACTCCACCAATCAGGCCTTTATGGTAGAGTGGCCAGACGGAAGCCACTCCTCGGTAAAAGTCACATGACAGTTTGCCAACAAGCACTTAAGACTATCAGACCACGAGAAACAAGATTCTCTGGTCTGATGAAACCAAAATTACTAGAACTATTTTTTCATGTCTTTTAGGAAACCTGGCACCATCCCTAAGGTGAAGCATGGTGGAGGCAACACCATGCTGTAGGGATGTTTTTCTGCGTCAGGGACTGGGAGACTAGTCAGGATTGAGGGAAAGATGAAAGGAGCAAAGTACAGAGAGATCCTTGACGAAAACCTGCTCCAAAGCACTCAGGACCTCAGACTGGGGTGAAGGTTCACCTTCAAACAGGACAACGACCATAAGCACACAGCCGAGAAAAGGCAGGAGGGGCTTCGGGGAAAGTCTCTGAATGTCCTTGAATGGCCAAGCCAGAGCCCGGACTTGAACCCGCTCGAACATCTCTGGAGAGACCTGAAAATAGCTTTGCAGCAACACTCCACATCCAACCTGACAGAGCTTGAGAGGATCTGCAGAGAAGAATGGGAGAAACTCGCCAAATACAGGTGTGCCAAGCTTGTAGCGTCACACCCAAGAAGACTCGAGGCTGTAATCGCTGCCGAAGGTGCTTCAAGAAAGTACTGAGTAAATGGTCTGAATACTTATGTAAATGTTATATTTCAGTTTTATATTTTTAATAAAGTAGCAAAAATTTCAAGAAAAATGTTTTTGCGTTGTCATTATGGGGTATTGTGTGTAGATTGATGAGAAAATAAAACAATTGTATCTATTTTAAAATAAGCCTTTAACGTGACAAAATTTGGAAAAGTCAAGGAGTCTGAATACTTTCCGAACGCACTGTATATCAATTGATTGTTGAATAATTTAACTTATAAATGCCTCATGAGCTCACTTCAACTGTCACACTTCATCAGAACCTAGAATATAAACTTGTTTTTCTCCAATGTTTGTAAACAATGTACATGTAAACAAACACTATGTAGACTCATAACATGGTTAAAACTATCATCTTGTTATCATGGATGGTCAGTCCCTGCATCTATAGCTCTGTCTATTAATCTGAGAGTGGTTACGTTTCTCCAGGCCCATCAGTCAGTTTTTTTTACAAAAACAGAGGAATTAAGGCCGTTCCATGCGAGAAATTGCCAAGAAACTGAAGATCTCGTACAGCGCTGTGTACTACTCTCTTCACAGAACAGCGCAAACTGGTTCTAACCAGAATAGAAAGAGGAGTGGGAGGCCCCGGTGCACAACTGAGCAAGAGGACAACTACATTGGCGTCTGTTTTGTTATTGTTTCTGTGGATTTGCCCTTTAAACAGCTGCATATTATCAAGATATCAAAGTGTCACCAACAAAAGGTAAACAGTAGGCATATAGCAAATGCAGCATATGGCATTCATTTTTCACATGTAAATTTCAGTAGTGCCCAATAGTTCAGTAGCTCCCTGTTGTACTGTACACAGGCTTGGTGTTGTCTTATATAACAACCCTTATCTTTCCAGTGTTGTACTGTACACAGGCATGGTGTTGTCATTACTGCTCACTGTGAGGGCTGCTGTGGAATCTGGCTGGCTACGGTGGGAGCATAGCAGGTATTCATGGCCCCTATTATCTGGCCCTAGGCCTGTGTGTGCGCGTGTGTGTGTGTGTGTGTTTGTGTGTGTATGAGATGCCTATTATCTAGCCCTAGGCCTGTGTGTGTGTCCGTGTGTGTCCGTGTGTGTCCGTGTGTGTGTGTGTGTGTGTGTGTGTGTGTGTGAGATGCCTATTATCTGGCCCTAGGAGTGTGTGTGTGTGTGTGTGTGTGTGTGTGTGTGTGTGTGTGTGTGTGTGTGTGTGTGTGTGTGTGTGTGTGTGTGTGTGTGTGTGTGTGTGTGTGTGTGTGTGTGTGTGTGTGTGTGTGTGTGTGTGTGTGTGTGTGTGTGTGTGTGTGTGTGTGTGTGTGTGTTGCCTATTATCTATCCCTAGGCCCGACGAGGGTAGCTGTTGTTATTAATGTCTCAAATCTAATAGAGGGGGAGAATGTCCATCTGGTTTAACCAGAGACCTGACTGTCTGTTTCATCAGTGTGGTTTGTCTCTCTGTTTGTTGTTTGACTGTCTGTTTCATCAGTGTGGTTTAACCCGAGAGTTGACTGTCTGTTTCATCAGTGTGGTTTAACCAGAGAGTTGACTGTCTGTTTCATCAGTGTGGTTTAAACAGAGAGTTGACTGCCTGTTTCATCAGTGTGGTTTAACCAGAGAGTTGACTGTCTGTTTCATCAGTGTGGTTTGACTGTCTGTTTCATCAGTGGAGTTTAACCAGAGAGTTGACTGCCTGTTTCATCAGTGTGGTTTGACTGTCTGTTTCATCAGTGTGGTTTAACCCGAGAGTTGACTGTCTGCTTCATCAGTGTGGTTTGTCTGTCTGTTTGTTGTTTGACTGTCTGTTTCATCAGTGTGGTTTAACCCGAGAGTTGACTGTCTGTTTCATCAGCGTGGTTTGTCTGTCTGTTTGTTGTTTGTCTGTCTGTTTGTTGTTTGACTGTCTGTTTAATTAAGATGAGGAAAACATTTACACAGAACTCCACATCCTCATTACTACTGCTGTACATTGGCCAGATGTATCAAGGGTCATGTTCAACATCAAATTTAACATTTGGTTTATACTTCAGAGTTATTTTATGGAAGCTATCTCTGGTTGAGTGTAAGGCTCAAGGGGAAATAATTATGAATTTCTCTCCAAATAAACGAGACTAAATGTAGAAGATATTTTTAGAGGTGTTACATCTTACTTTGCCATTAGAGAGACACTGGCTGTCGAGAGACTTCACAGAGGTTCTGTAGATCTACAGTAGACTGCAGAAGTGAGACATCGATAATGACTCCTTGGTAGGAGAGGCTTAGTGAACTGTAACAAAAGATGACACATTCATTTTTTCCCACATTTTTTTTTGTGTATATATATTTATATATTTGTAAGTCTGTGTGTGTTTATCGGCTAGAGAGCCATAGAGATGAAAGATAGAGGAGTGTGTGGTGAAATATCAGTGGACCGGATTTGAACCCCTGCTGCAGTGATACACACGATCCTCTGTAGCCCAGGTGGTAGAGAATTAAACTTTTTTTTAAAACTCATGCTAGGCTGTCAACCATGTCCAATCACGATCTCCATGTCCATGTTTCAAAAGCCAATCATGTATAGCTTCCTCGGGAAGAAGGACACAGCCTTATAGGGTCTCACCCTTCCATCTTTTGAAAGATGGATGGGTATGACACTATTGATTAACTCAGCCAACCACCTGGAAAACATGAGCGCTGTCCAGACAGTGCACAATCGAGACAGAACTGTAGCTGGCTAGCTAGCTAACCTTCTCCAACTTTCTCCTGGACTATCAGCTTTTCATACCAAATGGTAAGATTAAAAACAGGAATGCCATGACCGGAGCCAACTTGTTTTCCAACAGTAGAATATAAATAGCAACTGCTAACTTGTGGCTATCAATAGTTGCTGCTTTGCTGAGCCACAGACAGAGGCGGTAACCTAGACACGTCACAAGGGCTATAAAGCTAAAGCATCTGTTCAGAACGTTTTAGAAAAGTCCAGTCGTGAATAGTAGGAGAGGATGGAACTAAGTGAAACCGGACCGACATTCTGCTTATTTTCTCATTGATTAAACATCTGACCTCCAAAAAGAATTCTGTTCCCAAAATTAAATCTGTTACGAGCACAGTGCATTAAGTTTTATATGCTTGATGCTTTGCCAAAATGTTTCCAAATTAAGTTGTTTAGAAGGAGTGTACGGTCGAATTGAGATTGTGCACACGGGCACTTCACAGGGGAGGTGTTCCCTAATGGAAATATGCCAGTACATGTCACAACGTGCCAATTGGAGCTCATGCTTGGCTTTGCCCACCTCCTTGCTTGTTCTGCCCACTAAGCTTCATTTGCTCCCACTGTAAATGACACAGATTAGCTATCTTGGGTTAGTTATAAATATCTTTGGCTGAGCTGCCTGGCAAGCTAGCTAGCTAGCATGGTAACGGTACAGTGAAGTTACAGTAGCCCTAGCATTCATTTTCATATGTAAGAGAACTGCCATAGTTGGTGAGATCTAAAATATAATGCCATAGCTAGCTAGCATGGTAACGGTACAGTGAAGTTACAGTAGCCCTAGCATTCATTTTCATATGTAAGAGAACTGCCATAGTTGGTGAGATCTAAAATATAATGCCATTTTCTAATGTTAACAAGGTTTAGTTATTGCTCAATTTAGTAAATGCTACTCAGCTAGCTAAATTCTATGTAGGTACGGTCAGGCATATCAATTGGTAATGTTACAGTAGCATCTGAACACAGATTCAGATAATCCTTTTGACAGGTGACTTGGTTTCCTCCTCTGTTCAATGGTACTATTAGGGTTTTCTCTCTCTCTTTTGCAGTTCAATAAGCAAAGATTTTTTGGGGGCACTCATGTGTCTGCAGCAAGACCAAACCTTATTAACTTCGCAAGGAATCCTGCTAAAGGTAAGTCAAAAATACAAGCTAATCTGTAGGTGCTGGCTCAGCAGGTCCACTGGTCCACTGGTAGAGACCTTCTTAAAATATAGGGGGGGGGAATACAGACAACGCTACAGTATGGTACACTATATATCCATTTATATTGTTTGTATTGAACTGCTTTTATGACAGTATACATTTAAATAATCTTAGTGAAACAACATGTTTTTTTACAGACACAACATGTCTGTGACGTTTCACACGAGTCATCAATAAACATGTTTCTTTCTATATTTCGTTAAATTCTTTGAATTTTGATTATAGGTCAATCGTTCTTCACTTTTAATGACTAAAATGTGCGGATCTCAGAGTATATTGTCAAACAGTACATCCCACTGGGCACACGCTGGTCGAATCAACGTTGTTTCCATGTCATTTCAATGAAATTACGTTGAACCAATGTGGAAGAGATGTTGAATTGACGTCTGTGGCCGGTGGGATGTATTTCATAATTATATAAAGTCCCAGACAAGTGATAATTAAGTGATAATGCCCGAGAAACTGGTGTTTGGAGGATATATTGGCACATTTTTGTTGTTGTTGTTATTTTGGTATTTTATTAGGATCCCCATTAGCTGTTGCAAAAGCAGAAGCTACTCTTCCTGGGGTCCAACACAAATACATGAAATATGACAGAGTACAGAACATTAATAGACAAGAACAGCTCAAGGACAGAACTACATCAATTTTTAAAAAGGCACACAAAAGGCCTACATGTCAATACATACACACAAACTATCTAGGTCAATAAGGGAGAGGCATTGTACCGTACGTAACGTGTTGATTTATCTGTTTTTTAAAACCTGGTTTGCTGTTCATTGGAGTGCCATGCGATAATGGCTCTATGTAATGCTGTACACTTTCTTGAATTTGTTCTGGATTTGGAGGACTGTGAAAAGACCCACGGTGGCATGTCTGACAGGGTAAGTGTGGGTGTCAGAGTAAGTTGTGTAAGTTGACTGTGCCAAACAATTTGGGATTTTCAACACATTAACGTTTCTTATAAAACGTCAAGGGGTCTGAAAAGTTTCCGAATGCACTGAATATATACTGGATTCATGCAACCTGACGTCAGAGCGTACGTATCCTATTATTCTGTGTGTAAATCCAAAACACTCCATTTAGTATGATATGTTACGTTTGGTATGTATTCATTTGTGGATGTCCATCATCCATTTTGTGAGGATATATAACGAATATGCAAAATCTATGATATGTTACAAATTCCAATTTATTGTGGCTAACGTTAGCTAGGTGGTTAACACTATTTTTAACTAGCTGGCTAATATTAGCTAGGGTAGGGGGTTAGGAGTTAGGCAAAAAGGTTTAAGGTTAGGGGACAGGTTAGCTAAAAGGGTTAAGTTTAGGGTTAAGGGGAAGGGTTAGCTAACATGCTAAGTAGTTGCAAAGTAGCTAAGTAGCTAAAATGCTCTGTGATGAGATTTGAACACGCTACCTTTGGGTTGCTAGACATTCACATTATATCCCCACTCATCCACCGCTTCTGTAACTATACCAAACATAACATTTCATACTAGTTTGAGTGTCCCAGATTTAAATGTACTATGTTACATCGAGTCTAAGAGACCGTATCCTATATAACTACTGCTGTACAGTCCTTTTCTATGCATATACTGTCTATACTGTCTTCACACACCACTATATGTATATTTTATTTGATTTATTTTACCTTTATTTAACTAGGCAAGTCAAATCATCTGAAACAACGATGGAGGCGACTTACGGTAGAGAAATGAACATTCAAATATCTGGCTACAGCTCTGGTGGACATTCCTGCAGTCAGCATGCCAATTGCACGCTCCTTCCAAACTTGAGACATCTGTGGCATTGTGTTATGTGACAAAACTGCACATTTTTGAATGGCCTTGTCTTGTCCCCAGCACAAGGTGCACCTGTGTAATGATCATGATGTTTTAATCAGCTTTTTGACATCCCACACCAGTCACGTGGGTGGATTTTCTTGGCAAAGAAGAAATGCTCACGAACAAGGATGTAAACAAATTTGTGCACAAAATATTAGAGAAATAAGCTTTTTGTGTGCATGGGAACATTACTGGGATCTTTTATTTCAGCTCGTGAAACATGGGACCAACAAGTGTTGGTGTTGCGTTTATATTTTAGTTTAGTTTATATATATTAATAATATTCTGGTCTCTGACATTGCTCCTTCTCATATTTCTTTCTTTTGTTATTTTTCTTGATTGCATGTGTCTTGTTATTGTTGTTGTGTTGCTAGGTATTACTGCTCTGTTGGAAACAGAGAAACACAAGCATTTTTGCTGCACCTGTGATAATATTTGTAAATCTGTGTGTGCGACAAAATAAACTTTGATTTGATTTTACTAGGGGCAACGGGGAACACTATTACCATCAAGTAGCTCTGGCTCTGAGGTTCATCTGTTCAATCCCAGTGCTAACCCTTACCTCATCCATTGGAAATGAATACCTAAACTTAACCCTTACCTTGTCCATTGGAAATGAATACCTAAACTTAACCCTTACCTTGTCCATTGGAAATTAATACCTAAACTTAACCCTTACCTTGTCCATTGGAAATTAATACCTAAACTTAACCCTTACCCTAACCATTGGAAATGAATACCTAAACTTAACCCTTACCTTGTCCATTGGAAATGAATACCTAAACTTAACCCTTACCTTGTCCATTGGAAATGAATACCTAAACTTAACCCTTACCTTGTCCATTGGAAATTAATACCTAAACTTAACCCTTACCCTAACCATTGGAAATTAATACCTAAACTGAACCCTTACCCTAACCATTGGAAATTAATACCTAAACTGAACCATCAAGTTGTTTCTGTTGTAACCCTATCCCAAACCTTAAAATATACCTTAACCATTCATAACCCTATCCCAAACCTTAACCATTCATAACCCTATCCCAAACCTTAACATATACCTTAACCATTCATAACCCTATCCCAAACCTTAACATATACCTTAACCATTCATAAGCCTATCCCAAACCTTAACCATTCATAAGCCTATCCCAAACGTTAACCATTCCTAACCCTATCCCAAACGTTAACCATTCCTAACCCTATCCCAAACCTTAACCATTCATAACCCTATCCCAAACCCTAACCATTCATAACCCTATCCCAAACCTTAACCATTCATAACCCTATCCCAAACCTTAACCATTCATAACCCTATCCCAAACCTTAACCATTCATAACCCTATCCCAAACCCTAACCATTCATAACCCTATCCCAAACCTTAACCATTCATAACCCTATCCCAAACCTTAACCATTCATAACCCTATCCCAAACCTTAACCATTCATAACCCTATCCCAAACCCTAACCATTCATAACCCTATCCCAAACCTTAACCATTCATAACCCTATCCCAAACCTTAACCATTCATAACCCTATCCCAAACCTTAACCATTCATAACCCTATCCCAAACCTTAACCATTCATAACCCTATCCCAAACCTTAACCATTCATAACCCTATCCCAAACCTTAACCATTCATAACCCTATCCCAAACCTTAACCATTCATAACCCTATCCCAAACCCTAACCATTCATAACCCTATCCCAAACCTTAACCATTCATAACCCTATCCCAAACCTTAACCATTCATAACCCTATCCCAAACCTTAACCATTCATAACCCTATCCCAAACCTTAACCATTCATAACCCTATCCCAAACCTTAACCATTCATAACCCTATCCCAAACCCTAACCATTCATAACCCTATCCCAAACCTTAACCATTCATAACCCTATCCCAAACCTTAACCATTCATAACCCTATCCCAAACCTTAACCATTCATAACCCTATCCCAAACCTTAACCATTCATAACCCTATCCCAAACCCTAACCATTCATAACCCTATCCCAAACCTTAACCATTCATAACCCTATCCCAAACCTTAACCATTCATAACCCTATCCCAAACCTTAACCATTCATAACCCTATCCCAAACCTTAACCATTCATAACCCTATCCCAAACCTTAACCATTCATAACCCTATCCCAAACCTTAACCATTCATAACCCTATCCCAAACCCTAACCATACCTTTAATCATCCTGACTGAATGTATAGACTTAACTGTCAAAATGTTGATGTTTGTCCATCCTGGACAAACGTTGAATACTGAAGTCAAATTGTGATAAATTGTTGGGAATACCACCCAGTGTTGTGGAATTAACAAACAACGCACGCGGGCACGCGCACGCACACGCACACGCACACGCGCACACACACACACACACACACACTCACAGGAAAGCACTGTGAGATGGACAGAGGCAATCAAAGCAGTAACAGACAAACACTTTCCTTTGAATGGTTGTGTGTACAGCTGGGCTTAAAGAGGTGTGAAGGAGAGAGAGCTCCAGCTGTTTCAACCAGTAGCTGGATATACAGTCATTTGTCTTGTAAAAAAACAGATTCTTATCTGGGGCAACTAAGGGGGGAAATAACAGCTTTATCCTAAAACGATATATTGTGTACTGTATGAGAACAGGAAGTAAAGTGATATAATGTAACAGAGACACAGACTGTTGGTAGTAGTTTCACCCCGTAAGTCAGAGGTGTTTAAAAGTGGGAGTCTCGCTGTGTTTGTGTGTTTGTGTGTGCGCGCGCGTGTGTGTGTGTGTGTGTGTGTTCGCGCACCAGGGGGGGAACAGCTGCCAGTTGCTTGTGTGGAATCTGAAACCAAACCCAAGACAAAGTCTGCCTGCCTGTGAGAAAGAGAGAGAAAGAGAGAGAGAGAGGGGGGGGGGGGGGGGGCGGCTCACTGTTCACAGCTTAGTCATACCACTCACCCTTCATCTGCAGACTTCCTCAAACACACTCACACAAACACTCGCTCCTCCTGTTCCTCCTCCTTCTTCTCCTCCTCCTTCTCTCTCTCCTTCTGCAGCTCTTCAAGCTGTAGCCTGGAGGGCAGGGTCACTCTGCTGGACTGCGTGCTGCTTTTCTCACAGACAGCTTAGCTCACTCGGAGACTAAGTTGAGTTGTGGACAGCGTGTTGACTCAGGCTGGGAAAGACTGTGTTGTGACTCTGATGTACTGCGTGGACTGCTCTCCCTGCCTCTGGAGCCCCCATGTGGCTTTAGGCTGCTGCTCTGCTGATCTCTGTTGTGGCTGCCGTTCGTCCGTGCTGTCTTGTCCCCACGGAAACCTACTCGGCAGGCAGATGGTCTGAGCAGTCAAGGGAAAAGTTTATAACAGCAGCTCGTTGGTAAAATACACGATCACAGAGAACCAGTTTCCTCTCTCTTTTTCCGGGTCTCCTCTGAGGCAGCTGACCATCTCTATGGAAGGGGCAACAGCAACAGGAGCGCTCTGGCTGAAGAGGTCGAGATTCTCCCCTTCTTTCTCGGATCTCTCTTTCTGAGTGACTGGACTAACTGTGGATTAGGATCTTTTTTGTTGTCGATTGGAAACTTCACACGTCACAACCTGGATATTACTTTAGAGGCTGATTTCTAGAGTGAAGTAAGTGTTTTGTGTTCTGCTATTGTGTCTCCTGGTGTGCTGTAGGTTCAGTATTGTGGATGGCTGTGCCCAGCTACACCTGTTTACTGTACAGTGGGCTATGTTTCTTATGTTTTGACAGTCTTTAGAGGTCATGTCCTTTTCACATTGATACGAGCTGAGTTCACACATCCATCCAGTCTTTGTCATACCGGCAGACCGACTGTAAGCAGAGTTTATCAATAGCACTGTTTGAGGAGCTGTGGGACTGACTGACTGTCACTCTCTGAGGAGCTGTGGGACTGACTGACTGTCGTCTGTCACTCTCTGAGGAGCTGTGGGACTGACTGACTGTCTGTCACTCTCTGAGGAGCTGTGGGACTGACTGTCTGTCACTCTCTGAGGAGCTGTGGGACTGACTGACTGACTGTCTGTCACTCTCTGAGGAGCTGTGGGACTGACTGTCTGTCACTCTCTGAGGAGCTGTGGGACTGACTGTCTGTCACTCTCTGAGGAGCTGTGGGACTGACTGACTGACTGTCACTCTCTGATGAGTTGTGGGACTGACTGACTGTCTGTCACTCTCTGAGGAGCTGTGGGACTGACTGACTGTCTGTCACTCTCTGATGAGTTGTGGGACTGACTGACTGACTGTCTGGCCCTCTCTGCAGCACTGCCTGCAGGTATAATGTAATGCATTATAACCTGTTATGAGGCATATCAGGCTTATAGTGGGTTTTTTCTCTATGTTTGAAGATACTATCAATATGACTGCCTGAGGAGTAGCTGTGTAGTGTGGTAATATTTGATATATAAGTATGTTTTATATATATATATATATATATAGCTCACCTGCGACCTGTAATAAGACTATGCAATGAATGGACAAAGTCTATTAACAAGTATATCTGAGGATGAACAGGAATACGCAACCAACACCAACACTCTTAAAGAGCTATGAGAATTGTCTATCAAATTCAGATATTACACGGTACAATGAATGAAATCACACACAAGACTGAAAGCTCACGTTACAAGGAATTAACCAGCATTACAAGGCATTATTCTAGGCATGATCACAGAGGGAGAGAGAGAAGACATAGCCTGAAAGGTCTGCCCTAAGAGTCCCTGGGGAGGAGAGATATAAGAGAGAACGTGAGATCCTGGGGAGGAGAGATAAAGAGAGAACGTGAGATTCTGGGGAGGAGAGATATAAGGAGAGAGTGTGAGATCCTGGGGAGGGGAGAGATATAAGGAGAGAGTGTGAGATCCTGGGGAGGAGAGATATAAGGAGAGAGAATGAGATCCTGGGGAGGAGAGATATAAGGAGAGAGAATGAGATCCTGGGGAGGAGAGATATAAGGAGAGAGTGTGAGATCCTGGGGAGGGGAGAGATATAAGGAGAGAGAATGAGATCCTGGGGAGGAGAGATATAAGGAGAGAGTGTGAGATCCTGGGGAGGGGAGAGATATAAGGAGAGAGAGTGAGATTCTGGGGAGGAGAGATATAAGGAGAGAGAGTGAGATTCTGGGGAGGAGAGATATAAGGAGAGAGTGTGAGATCCTGGGGAGGAGAGATATAAGGAGAGAGTGTGAGATCCTGGGGATGGGAGAGATATAAGGAGAGAGTGTGAGATCCTGGGGAGGGGAGAGATATAAGGAGAGAGAGTGAGATTCTGGGGAGGAGAGATATAAGGAGAGAGAGTGAGATTCTGGGGAGGAGAGATATAAGGAGAGAGTGTGAGATCCTGGGGAGGAGAGATATAAGGAGAGAGTGTGAGATCCTGGGGATGGGAGAGATATAAGGAGAGAGTGTGAGATCCTGGGGAGGAGAGATATAAGGAGAGAGTGTGAGATCTTGGGGAGGGGAGAGATAACGAGAGAACGTGAGATTCTGGGGAGGGGAGAGATATAAGGAGAGAGAGTGATATCCTGGGGAGGGGAGAGATATAAGGAGAGAGTGTGAGATCCTGGGGAGGGGAGAGATATAAGGAGAGAGAGTGATATCCTGGGGAGGGGAGAGATATAAGGAGAGAGTGTGAGATCCTGGGGAGGGGAGATATAAGGAGAGAGTGTGAGATCCTGGGGAGGGGAGATATAAGGAGAGAGAGTGAGATCCTGGGGAGGGGAGAGATATAAGGAGAGAGTGTGAGATCTTGGGGAGGGGAGAGATATAAGGAGAGAGTGTGAGATCCTGGGGAGGAGAGATATAAGGAGAGAGTGTGAGATCCTGGGGAGGAGAGATATAAGGAGAGAGTGTGAGATCCTGGGGAGGGGAGAGATATAAGGAGAGAGTGTGAGATCTTGGGGAGGGGAGAGATAACGAGAGAACGTGAGATTCTGGGGAGGGGAGAGATAACGAGAGAGAGTGAGATTCTGGGGAGGAGAGATATAAGGAGAGAGTGTGAGATCTTGGGGAGGGGAGAGATAAAGAGAGAACGTGAGATTCTGGGGAGGGGAGAGATAAAGAGAGAGAGAGTGATATCCTGGGGAGGAGAGAGATAAAGAGAGAGAGTGAGATTCTGGGGAGGAGAGAGATAAAGAGAGAGGGAGTGAGATCCTGGGGAGGGGAGAGATAAAAAGAGAGGGAGTGAGATCCTGGGGATGGGAGAGATAAAGAGAATGAGATCCTGGGGAGGAGAGAGATAAAGAGAGAGAGTGAGATCCTGGGGAATAGAGAGATAAAGGGAGAGAGAGTGAGATTCTGGGGAGGAGATAGATAAAGAGAGAGAGAGTGATATCCTGGGGATGAGAGAGATAGAGAGAGAGTGAGATTCTGGGGAGGGGAGAGATAAAGAGAGAGAGTGAGATTCTGGGGAGGAGAGAGATAAAGAGAGAGAGAGAGTGAGATCCTGGGGAGGAGAGAGATAAAGAGAGAGAGTGAGATCCTAGGGAGGGTAGAGATAAAGAGAGAGTGTGAGATGCTGGGAAGGGGAGAGATAAAGAGAGAGAGTGTATCTCACCACAGCAGGTCAGGAAAAAATATATAGAAAGAGAATGAATCCAATAACCTTTTTTTTTAGCATCTGACTGTTTGGATTCAAAATCTGAGTTGACCAATAGTATTACTGTAAAGTTAACCTCCAATCAGATATCAGACCTACAGGATGTAATGACAACAGAACCCTCTGCTACCCAGAGGTGTGACAGAATGGGGGTTGAAGAGATAATGCAGCATTCCTAAGACAATACGGAGAAATTCTTGCATAAAGTTGAGAGTTACTTCTGGAGTTACTTCGGAGGCTGGGCCGCCCTACAGCTGGACTGACTGTCTGGCATCAGAATCCCTATAGAGATTATACATGCTTTGTAACTTGTTATACGCACATATATACCTTTATAATGCCTTGTTATAAGGCTCATAATATGTTTTGTCTGTCTATGTAGGAAGATGTTTTCAGTAAGACTGAAGGGGGAGTGCTGGACTATCTGTCTGTCACTCACTTGTCAGGGTACTGTGGAGATACTCTGATTCGTGCGTTTCATCGTCGTCCCCGTATCATCGGCCAATCGGCATGACGTACTTTATATTTTATGCACATGACATGTTGTATTTCCATTGCCCTGGATTTGTTTTTCTAATGTGACTCTTTGAGTCAGTCAGTTGGTGGTTCTGTCTGTCATATCCGCTATTGATACACTGTGCTAGCTATATATATACAGATTCTTTACCACATGCAGAAATGTTCTCAAAATAGTACCTCTCTGTGTCATCCATCTGATGAGACCGTTTCTAAGCTTCTTCTTCTTCTTCTTTGAGATGAGACATTTATTTACACCTTCAATGAGTAACTTGGACATCTGTAAAACACCTTTGTTTTCTTGAAATGAATTATCATTGAGAGAGAGAGAGGGGGAGAGAGAGAGAGAGAGAGAGAGAGAGAGAGAGAGAGAGAGAGAGAGAGAGAGAGAGAGAGAGAGAGAGGAGAGAGAGAGAGAGGAGAGAGAGAGAGAGAGAGAGAGAGAGAGAGAGAGAGAGAGAGAGAGAGAGAGAGAGAGAGAGAGAGAGAGAGAGAGAGAGAGAGAGAGAGAGAGAGAGAGAGAGAGAGAGAGAGAGAGAGAGAGAGAGAGAGAGAGAGAGAGAGAGAGAGAGAGGGAGAGAGGGAGAGAGGGAGGGAGGGAGGGAGGGAGAGAGAGAGAGAGAGAGAGAGGGAGAGAGGGAGAGAGGGGGAGAGGGAGAGAGGGAGAGAGAGGGAGAGGGAGAGGGAGAGGGAGAGGGAGAGGGAGAGGGAGAGGGAGAGGGAGAGGGAGAGGGAGAGGGAGAGGGAGAGGGAGAGGGAGAGACAGGGAGTATATAAACATAATATGACATTTGAAATGTCTTTATTCTTTTGGAACTTCTGTGAGTGTAATGTTTGCTGTTCATTTTATTGTTAATAATTTCACCTTTTTAAATTATTAATAACTTAATTAATTACTTCACTTGCTTTGACAATGTTAACATATGTTTCCCATGCCAATAAAGCCCTTCAATTGAATTGAGAGAGAGAGAGAGAGAGAGAGAGAGAGGGAGAGGGGGATTGAAAGAAACATGATTTGTTTTCATCCATAATTGTATCATCACTTGAACACAAACAATGTCTGTTGTACCTCGTAATAAATTCCCGATACACTGCTACCCATCAGTTAGTGACTCATCTCAGCTTGAGTCATCAAGCAGATACATGGCAGGGGAGGAGTGTTTTTGATTTGATTTCACCTTTATTTAACCAGGTAGGCCAGTTGAGAACAAGTTCTCATTTACAACTGCGACCTGGCCGAGTGGGAGAGGACACCCTTTCAAATTAGTGGATTCAGCTATTTCAGCCACACCCATTGCTGACAGTTGTTTGAAATTGAGGACACAGCCATGCAATCTCCAGAGACAAACATTGGCAGTAGAATGGCCTTACTAAAGAGCTCAGTGACTTTCAAAGTGGCACTGTCATAGGATGCCACCTTTCCAACAAGTCAGTTTCATTAAATTTCTGCCCTGCTAGAGCTGCCCCGGCCCAATGCAAGTGCTGTTATTGTGGAAACGTCTAGGAGCAACAACGGCTCAGCCACGAAGTGGTAGGCCACACCCGCTTATAGAACAGGACTGCGTAGCGCGTAGCACCTAAAAATCATCTGTCCTCAGTTACAACACTCACTACCGAGTTCCAAACTGCCTCTGGAAGCAACATAAGCACAATAACTGTTTGTCGGGAGCTTCATGAAATGGGTTTGAGCAGCCGTACACAAGCCTAAGATAACCATACGCATTGCAAAACGTCGGCTGGAGTGGTGTAAAGCTCGCCGCCATTAGATTCATTGGAACATTGGAAACACGTTCACTGGAGTGATGAATCACGCTTTTTCATCTGCCAGTCCGACGGGCGAATCTGGGATTGGCGGATGCCAGGAAAACGCTGCCTGCCCAAATACATAGTACCAACTGTAAAGTTTGGTGGAGGAGGAATAATGGTATTAGGCTGTTTTTCATGGTTCGGGCTAGGCCCCTTTGTTCCAGTGAAGGGAAATCTTCACTACAGCATGCAATTACATTGTAGACGATTTTGTGGTTCCAACTTTTTGGCAACAGTTTGGGGAAGGCCCTCTCCTGTTTCAGCATGACAATTCCCCCGTGGGGAAGTCCATACAGAAATGGTTTGTCGTGATAGGTGTGGAAGAACTTGACTGGCCTGCACAGAGCCCTGACCTCAACCTCATCGAACAACTTTGGTATACATTGGACTGCGAGCCAGGCCTAATCGCCCAACATCTGTGCCCTACCTCTCTAATGCTCTTGTGGCTGAATGGAAGCAAGTCCCCACAGCAATGTTCCACCATCTAGTCGAAAGCCTTCCCAGAAGAGTGGAGGCTGTTATAGCAGCAAAGAGGGAACCAACTTCATATTAATGCCAATGATTTTGGAATGAGATGTTCGACGAGCAGGTGTCCACATACTTTTGATCATGTGGTGTGTATATATACACACACACAGGCATGGACAGACACACACAGAGCAGCAGCAGTAACCACAAACTCAAGCCTGACTGAAGCCTGACATTCCAGTCAATCCCTGCAGCATGGCGGGCATAACACTGCACACACACACACACACACACACACACACACACACACACACACACACACACACATACTACACAGCCCCATGGATTTTCACTCACTGATCGAACCAAAATGAGAAATTCCATCATATCTGCAGATGAATGTGTCCTTAAGTAGGGCAGTAGTCTGTGAGACGAACACGACATGACCCCTTACACAGACCCCAGGAGAGGAGAGGAGTAGATTATAGTTTGGCTTTGCCATATCTGTTTATCAGGGGAACAGGAGGAAGAGGGTGAGGCATGAGGGGAGGAGGGGAAGAAGAGTGAGAAGAGGAGGAGGAAGAACCGAAAGGAGAAGGTGGAGTGGAGGAAGGTTGGGGAGATGGGTGCAAGGGAGAAAGAAGGGTTAAAGAAGGAGAGCAGGGAGATCAGCCTCTCCTCATCCACTGTGAATAGGAGAGGGTCAACACATTATTGAGCCAAGGGGAATGAGGTTCAGTAAAGCCCTGACAGGAAATACAATCGTGAGAAAAATGTCTGTGCTTAACTAGTCTTCATTGAGTTCCTTCTGGCGTTGTACAGTATAGTTACTGCACATTGTGGTGAATGTTGACACTGGGGAAGGGGTGGATTGGTATGAGTGTGGATATCAGGGTGTTGTTGTTATTGTTGCTGTTGCTGTTGCTGTTGTGTCCACTCATTCTGTTTGTGGGTCCATAGCCAGACTGGCCCCAGACTGATGCCAGTGGTCACTCTGTCATAAGTCTGTGTGTGAGTCAAGTCATCCTATAATATGAAAATGTTTAATGTCACAGTATGTCAGAGGACAGAGGGGGGATACAGTCTATATATTAAGACATGGTGTGGAGGGGGAGGGGGTACAGTCTATATATTAAGACATGGTGTGGAGGGGGGTACAGTCTATGTATTAAGACATGGTGTGGAGGGGGAGGGGGTACAGTCTATATATTAAGACATGGTGTGGAGGGGGATACAGTCTATATATTAAGACATGGTGTGGAGGGGGTACAGTCTATATATTAAGACATGGTGTGGAGGGGGAGGGGGTACAGTCTATATATTAAGACATGGTGTGGAGGGGGATACAGTCTATATATTAAGACATGGTGTGGAGGGGGAGGGGGTACAGTCTATATATTAAGACATGGTGTGGAGGGGGAGGGGGTACAGTCTATATATTAAGACATGGTGTGGAGGAGGAGGGGGTACAGTCTATATATTAAGACATGGTGTGGAGGAGGAGGGGGTACAGTCTATATATTAAGACATGGTGTGGAGGGGGGTACAGTCTATGTATTAAGACATGGTGTGGAGGGGGAGGGGGTACAGTCTATATATTAAGACATGGTGTGGAGGGGGATACAGTCTATATATTAAGACATGGTGTGGAGGGGGAGGGGGTACAGTCTATATATTAAGACATGGTGTGGAGGGGGAGGGGGTACAGTCTATATATTAAGACATGGTGTGGAGGGGGGTACAGTCTATGTATTAAGACATGGTGTGGAGGGGGAGGGGGTACAGTCTATATATTAAGACATGGTGTGGAGGGGGATACAGTCTATATATTAAGACATGGTGTGGAGGGGGTACAGTCTATATATTAAGACATGGTGTGGAGGGGGCGGGGGGGATACAGTCTATGTATTAAGACATGGTGTGGAGGGGGATACAGTCTATATATTAAGACATGGTGTGGAGGGGGAGGGGGTACAGTCTATATATTAAGACATGGTGTGGAGGGGGAGGGGGTACAGTCTATATATTAAGACATGGTGTGGAGGGGGAGGGGGTACAGTCTATATATTAAGACATGGTGTGGAGGAGGAGGGGGTACAGTCTATATATTAAGACATGGTGTGGAGGGGGGTACAGTCTATGTATTAAGACATGGTGTGGAGGGGGAGGGGGTACAGTCTATATATTAAGACATGGTGTGGAGGGGGATACAGTCTATATATTAAGACATGGTGTGGAGGGGGAGGGGGTACAGTCTATATATTAAGACATGGTGTGGAGGGGGCGGGGGGGATACAGTCTATGTATTAACACATGGTGTGGAGGGGGAGGGGGTACAGTCTATATATTAAGACATGGTGTGGAGGGGGGTACAGTCTATGTATTAAGACATGGTGTGGAGGGGGAGGGGGTACAGTCTATATATTAAGAAGTGGTGTGGAGGGGGATACAGTCTATATATTAAGACATGGTGTGGAGGGGGTACAGTCTATATATTAAGACATGGTGTGGAGGGGGAGGGGGTACAGTCTATATATTAAGACATGGTGTGGAGGGGGATACAGTCTATATATTAAGACATGGTGTGGAGGGGGAGGGGGTACAGTCTATATATTAAGACATGGTGTGGAGGGGGAGGGGGTACAGTCTATATATTAAGACATGGTGTGGAGGGGGAGGGGGTACAGTCTATATATTAAGACATGGTGTGGAGGAGGAGGGGGTACAGTCTATATATTAAGACATGGTGTGGAGGGGGGTACAGTCTATGTATTAAGACATGGTGTGGAGGGGGAGGGGGTACAGTCTATATATTAAGACATGGTGTGGAGGGGGCGGGGGGGATACAGTCTATATATTAACACATGGTGTGGAGGGGGAGGGGGTACAGTCTATATATTAAGACATGGTGTGGAGGGGGGTACAGTCTATGTATTAAGACATGGTGTGGAGGGGGAGGGGGTACAGTCTATATATTAAGAAGTGGTGTGGAGGGGGTTACAGTCTATATATTAAGACATGGTGTGGAGGGGGTACAGTCTATATATTAAGACATGGTGTGGAGGGGGAGGGGGTACAGTCTATATATTAAGACATGGTGTGGAGGGGGAGGGGGTACAGTCTATATATTAAGACATGGTGTGGAGGGGGAGGGGGTACAGTCTATATATTAAGACATGGTGTGGAGGGGGAGGGGGTACAGTCGATATATTAAGACATGGTGTGGAGGGGGCGGGAGGGGGTACAGTCTATGTATTAAGACATGGTGTGGAGGGGGAGGGGGTACAGTCTATATATTAAGAAGTGGTGTGGAGGGGGAAACAGTCTATATATTAAGACATGGTGTGGAGGGGGTACAGTCTATATATTAAGACATGGTGTGGAGGGGGAGGGGGTACAGTCTATATATTAAGACATGGTGTGGAGGGGGATACAGTCTATATATTAAGACATGGTGTGGAGGGGGAGGGGGTACAGTCTATATATTAAGACATGGTGTGGAGGGGGAGGGGGTACAGTCTATATATTAAGACATGGTGTGGAGGGGGAGGGGGTACAGTCTATATATTAAGACATGGTGTGGAGGAGGAGGGGGTACAGTCTATATATTAAGACATGGTGTGGAGGGGGGGTACAGTCTATGTATTAAGACTTGGTGTGGAGGGGGAGGGGGTACAGTCTATATATTAAGACATGGTGTGGAGGGGGATACAGTCTATATATTAAGACATGGTGTGGAGGGGGAGGGGGTACAGTCTATATATTAAGACATGGTGTGGAGGGGGCGGGGGGGATACAGTCTATGTATTAACACATGGTGTGGAGGGGGAGGGGGTACAGTCTATATATTAAGACATGGTGTGGAGGGGGGTACAGTCTATGTATTAAGACATGGTGTGGAGGGGGAGGGGGTACAGTCTATATATTAAGAAGTGGTGTGGAGGGGGATACAGTCTATATATTAAGACATGGTGTGGAGGGGGTACAGTCTATATATTAAGACATGGTGTGGAGGGGGAGGGGGTACAGTCTATATATTAAGACATGGTGTGGAGGGGGAGGGGGTACAGTCTATATATTAAGACATGGTGTGGAGGGGGAGGGGGTACAGTCTATATATTAAGACATGGTGTGGAGGGGGAGGGGGTACAGTCTATATATTAAGACATGGTGTGGAGGGGGCGGGAGGGGGTACAGTCTATATATTAAGACATGGTGTGGAGGGGGAGGGGGATACAGTCTATATATTAAGACATGGTGTGGAGGGGGAGGGGATACAGTCTATATATTAAGACATGGTGTGGATGGGGTATACAGTCTATATAGAACAACAGAAGTATCACATCATCTCTATAAAAGGATTCCATATCCTCTACAGGATCGGTGGGTCCCCAAAAGGATGTTTGAGCTAACGTTGGCTAATGCGATTAGCATGAGGTTGTAAGTAACAAGAACATTTCCCAGGACATAGGCATATCTGATATTGGCAAAAAGCTTAAATTCTTGTTAATCTAACTGCCCTGTCCAATTTACAGTATCTATTATAGTGAGCAAAATACCATGGTATTGTTTGAGGAGAATGCACAGTTTTGAACTTGAAAAGTTATTAATAAACCAATTTGGCACATTTGGGCAGTCTTGATACAAAATGTTGAACAGAAATGCAATGGTTCCTTGGATTAGTAAAAATCTATATTGAGCCTGGGCTGGAATAATACATTATGGCCTTTCTCTTACATTTCAAAGATGATGGTACAAAAAAATACAAATAAACAAATGCTTTTTTCTTTGTATAATCTTTTACCAGATCTAATAGGTTATATTCTCCTACATTGTTTCACATTTCCACAAACTTCAAAGTGTTTCCTTTCAACTGGCATCAAGAATATGCATATCCTTGCTTCAGGTCCTGAGCTACTGGCAGTTAGATTTGAGTATGTCATTTTAGGTCAAAATTGAAAAAAGGGGCAGATCCTTTAAGAGCTTTTAAGCAGCTATCTAAATCAAGCACAGTGGTGACTCACAGTGGTGACTCACAGTGGTGACTCACAGTGGTGACTCACAGTGGTGACTCCCAGCGGTGACTCACAGCGGTGACTCACAGTGGTGACTCACAGCGGTGACTCACAGTGTAGACTCACAGTGGTGACTCACAGTGGTGACTCACAGCGGTGACTCACAGTGTAGACTCACAGTGGTGACTCACAGAGGTGACTCACAGCGGTGACTCACAGTGGTGACTCACAGTGGTGACTCACAGTGGTGACTCACAGCGGTGACTCACAGTGTAGACTCACAGTGGTGACTCACAGCGGTGACTCACAGCGGTGACTCACAGTGGTGACTCACAGCGGTTACTCACAGTGGTGACTCACAGTGGTGACTCACAGCGGTGACTCACAGTGGTGACTCACAGCGGTGACTCACAGCGGTGACTCACAGCGGTGACTCACAGCGGTGACTCACAGCGGTGACTCACAGCGGTGACTCACAGTGGTGACTCACAGTGGTGACTCACAGTGGTGACTCACAGTGTAGACAAAACACATTTTAAATTATGTTTCAAAATGTTGCCGTTTGACATGTGAGGACTAGGGCAATGACGATACCAGTATCGCTATATTTTTCCACGGTAAAAATTAAAACACGAAGCAGACCAGTCTCTTGGGTCCTTTTAAAAACCAGCTGTGGGTAAAATATGATGTGCTACAACTTGGAAAAGAAAGAAATGTGACTCTGGATGACAACATAATGGATGTTTGTTTCCAACATTAGGGCTGTTTATCTAAATGAGTTATATCCGCTTCGTGTTTTGTTTCCTTTCCACGATACTAACGAGTATGGTGATACTCGTATCGTCCCAGCCCTAGTAACGAATACATTGGAATCTGCTAATTAACTTCCTCATAGGGCAGTAAAACAGGAAAAGCTTCATATGAAACAATGACACAATTGGTTGATTTGATTCATTGACAAGGGACAGGTTAAACAGTCTCAAAGCTTTTTAAACATGACTGAAACTTGGTACTGATACGTGAAGCCTCAAGCTATCCAGAGCCTCTGGGTGGTGACGTCACAGAGAGTAGCTTCCAAAGACAGCTACAGAGGCCACGTTCATCTCGCTGGGATGGACCGTAGCTGGCCTGTGTGTGCGTGTGTGACCCTCATCCTCAGTAGTGCCCTCTCCCTGACCCCTAACAAGGGTTTAATTCCCAAACGGCACCCTATTCCCTACACAGTGCAGTAGTTTTGACCATAGTCCAATGGACACTGGTCAAAAGAAGTGCACTAGCATAGCTGAGCACACATTTCAGGAAGACAGGAAGACCTGCTCCTCCTCACCCCCCTCTGTGGTTTCAGCAGGGGCTCTCCAGAACACATATAACACACTCTGTCTGTCTGTCTGTCTGTCTGTCTGTCTGTCTGTCTGTCTGTCTGTCTGTCTGTCTGTCTGTCTGTCTGTCTGTCTGTCTGTCTGTCTGTCTGTCTGTCTGTCTGTCTGTCTGTCTGTCTGTCTGTCGTCGAACACAGCCTGTGGTAACGGCTGGTTATATTTGTCTTTAGCACTGGGCCTACTGTGAAGGGGGAAGTGTGTGTGCATGTGTGTGTCTGTGTACGCATGTGTGTGTGTGCGCATGTGTGTGTGTGCGCACGTACGTGTGTTTGTGTGTGCGTGGACAGATGGCACAGAGGATATTTACAGGCAGTCTGGCACGGATTATACTGTGTAGCATTGCACGCATCTGCTTACTCTACGGGATTCCTGCAATGCCATCTATATATACTGTACATCTATATATTACAGCACAGTTCACTTCAGTCTCAACTAAGCTGGCTGCAATATGAGCACTATCAGATGTTTACACCTCTGCATTCTAAACGGTACCCTATTCCCCGACGCAGTGCACTGCGTTTGACTAAAAAACCTATAGGCCCCGGTAAAAAAGTGTTGCCCTATAAAGGGGAATAGGGTGCCGTTTATGATGCCAAGGTTCTCATATCAACATGTGTTTTCATTGAAATGTTTCCTCTCGTCCGTCTCCTGTCGAGTGGATTCATCTGAGCACTACCTCAGTGGTAGTGGTTTACCAGATGGTCAAAAGTAGTGCACTGTGTAGAGAATAGGGTGCCGTTTGGGACGTAGACCCTGTTCAAAGGTCATGTCAGGTGTGATCCTCGGTGGTACTGTATAGCTGTAGTCAGTTATGATCCTCAGTGGTAGTGGTTTACCAGATGAGGCTGCTTGCTTCCCAAATCGAACCCTGTTCCCTTTATAGTGCACTACATTTGACTAGGACCCCAAAGTGGAAATCCATAGGGGCTCTGGTCAAAAGTAGTGCACTATGTAGGGAATAGGGTGCCGTTTGGGACGTAGACCCTGTTCAAAGTTTATGTCAGGTGTGATCCTCAGTGGTACCGTATAGCTGTAGTCAGTCATGATCCTCAGTGGTACCATATAGTTCTAGTCAGTTATGATCCTCAGTGGTACCGTATAGTTGTAGTCAGTCATGATCCTCAGTGGTACCGTATAGCTGTAGTCAGTTATGATCCTCAGTGGTACCATATAGTTGTAGTCAGTCATGATCCTCAGTGGTACTGTATAGCTGTAGTCAGTTATGATCCTCAGTGGTACTGTATATCTGTAGTCAGTTAAGATCCTCAGTGGTACCATATAGTTGTAGTCAGTTATGATCCTCAGTGGTACTGTATATCTGTAGTCAGTTATGATCCTCAGTGGTACCATATAGCAGTAGTCAGTTATGATCCTCAGTGGTACCGTATAGCTGTAGTCAGTTATGATCCTCAGTGGTACCGTATAGTTGTAGTCAGTTATGATCCTCAGTGGTACCGTATAGTTGTAGTCAGTTATGATCCTCAGTGGTACCGTATAGTTGTAGTCAGTTATGATCCTCAGTGGTACTGTATAGCTGTAGTCAGTTATGATCCTCAGTGGTACTGTATAGCTGTAGTCAGTTATGATCCTCAGTGGTACCGTATAGTTGTAGTCAGTTATGATCCTCAGTGGTACTGTATATCTGTAGTCAGTTATGATCCTCAGTGGTACCGTATAGTTGTAGTCAGTTATGATCCTCAGTGGTACCATATAGCTGTAGTCAGTTATGATCCTCAGTGGTACCGTATAGTTGTAGTCAGTTATGATCCTCAGTGGTACTGTATATCTGTAGTCAGTTATGATCCTCAGTGGTACCATATAGTTGTAGTCAGTTATGATCCTCAGTGGTACCGTATATCTGTAGTCAGTTATGATCCTCAGTGGTACCATATAGCTGTAGTCAGTTATGATCTTCAGTGGTACCGTATATCTGTAGTCAGTTATGATCCTCAGTGGTACCATATAGTTGTAGTCAGTGCACTTTCAACATAATGGAATATATGGAATTCACTGAGCTTTAGTTATGGTAATTAGTTATCACTCACTGAATAGATCCATAATTTCATTGATTTGAGAAATCAAGATAGTGAATATGACACTCAGGTTCTTAGCTGATCTATCATGAACTGTCTGAGGCATTATTGATCCATGAGGCTTCGATGGAGACTTCTGTAAGAAGGGAAAGGAATGGAAAGTTATTTCAGTTAGAGCAAAAATCTATCTAATTTTGTCTCACATAATTGAAGGCTTCGTGCAAACTTGTAAAACAGTTGTTAACTTTGTTATTTTTAGTTAAAGAAGTGAATTAACATAAAAAAAATGGCCATCTTGTAGGCATGAAATTAGCGATATGTAATGTGTGGGTACCGTTACTTTGATATTCATTAGGTTTGGAGCAAGAGGATGATTGAATAGGATCAAGGTCTTGTTGCAAAGTTAACCTTTGGAATTTCCATTTGGAGTTGGAACCAAATTATAGTTAAAATTCTAAAGTTAACGTTCCATGGACATAAAAACAGTACCTGATTAGAATGCAGATCCATTCTCGTGTTCCAGAAGAGGATGTTGTCAATAGAAGGGTAATTTAAGTGCATCCCAAATTGTACCCTATTCCCTATACTGTATAATGCACTACTTTGATCAGAGCCCTATGGGTCCTGGTCAAAAGTAGTGCACTATATAGGGAATAGGGTGCCATTTGGAATGCACCTCAGTCTTTGTTCAGGTGCATTAGCATTGCTCTTGCATGCTTCTGCTGTCAATGTGATTATCATCAGACCTACTCAGGCATTAGCCAGTGATGCTCTCTAGCGTCTCTAACCAGCCGTTTTAGTGCCTAGTATTTGTCATGGTCATTTGGGCCCTGCATCACCCGAGAGAGGCTGGTGGACGTGCATTAGCACTCTGAGTCTAGCGCTGGCCTGGAGCCTTAGAGATGGATGGTGGGAGAACTTTCCAAGAGAGCTTGTTCATGGAAAGGAATAGTCAATTTTATAGGCTTCTACCAAAAGCGATTCATGACAAAGATAGACTGATGAAGACTTCTCATGACTTAAGAAGTTGTGTTGTTGGGTGTTGTAATAAAGCACTAAAGAACAACGATATTTTGTGCTCAGTCACCTATTTCCTTATCTGTATTGTTTTGTCCAATACTAGTATTCTCACGTTTAGGATGTGCATATCACCCCTCCTGTTCTTCAAAGATGGGAGGTACGCCATCTTCCCATCTCTTTGACTGGAGTACAGTCTGCCTGATGGGTGTAGCAGCTGTGAGGCTGGCTGGCTGGCTGACTGGCTGGCTGGCTGACTGGTTGGCTGGCTGACTGACTGACTGGCTGGCTGGCTGGCTGGCTGGTTGGCTGGCTGACTGGTTGGCTGGTTGGCTGACTGGTTGGCTGGCTGGCTGACTGGTTGACTGGTTGGCTGACTGGCTGGCTGACTGGTTGGCTGGCTGACTGGCTGACTGGCTGGCTGACTGGCTGATTGGCTGACTGGCTGACTGACTGGTTGGCTGGCTGACTGGCTGGCTGACTGGCTGACTGTTTGACTGGCTGGCTGGCTGGCTGGCTGGCTGGCTGACTGGCTGGTTGGCTGTCTGACTGGCTGACTGGTTGGCTGGCTGGCTGGCCCAGAGACAGACAGATGGTCATGGTAGTGGCTGTCTGCTTAGTAAAAAACAAATCCCTGCGATACACCAGGGAATCAGTACAGGTTTTCAGTGCAGTTTCAGACCGTAGATTAAGGAGATCATTTTCACTTTGTTTTGATCTTAGATAGAGCTCAGAAACTGTCAATGAGACTCGATACATCTTTGTTTTAAATAGCATGCTTTTGGAAAACAACCTGACTGGGTCTTGTTTCAAATGCTATCACTGCTGGAGTAGAAAAATAGTTTTTCCTCGCCATCTGAAAAAAAAGCATTTGTTTTGTGTAATTATTGTATTTTTCCACTGCTGCTTCTGACTAGCTTCCCAAACGGCTAGCTGGTTTAGTAAGACCAGCCCACCTCCTCTCCTCTTCCCTGCAAATGACAGAGTCAAGTCCGTCAGCCCCAACAGAGAAATGTCAAACATTGAGCCTGCCTGGCTTTTTGTGTGTTTTGAGGTCCATCACATTCCAATAGGGAGAGCAAACACTGTGTGTAAGCAATGAAACCAATAGTATCCTGTCCTGTCCTGTAGCTGGCTAGCTACTCTGTGCCAATATTATCTTCCCACTCTTCTCAGCCGCCGGAGAGGGTTGTGTGAGAGGGTGCTCAAATTCAAGGAATGAGACAGAGGTCATAGACAGAAACAGTGGCTCTCAGGTCCCAGTGTGAAGTCAAATATGTGTATTTCATGACAAGGTGTCATCTCATTGTAAAATCAGTCTGCTGTAGCACAAGGTTCATAAGGTCATAGGGTCATAGGGTCATAAGGTGGCCATTTTGTCACTCAGCACTCTGTTCGGTGCAACGACAGAGTAACACAGACGACAAGACAGTCACAGGAAAGTCTGTCTGGAAGTCTCCTTCATGTTATTATTCCTAATGTTTATTCGGGGACATATTCTGACTTAGATAACTACCGCCCAATTTCCAAGTTATCTTTCGTTTCCAAAGTTTTAGTATCCCTGATCATCTCTCAGCTAAGAACTTTTAAACGTGTCATTCTATTCTTAATGTGCACCAGTCTGGTTTTAGACCTGGGCATTCAGAAGATGATGTGGTACCGGGACAGGACAGAACATCTCTTCAACACTGATGGACAGTGTCAGGCCAGAACATCTCTTCAACACTGATGGACAGTGTCAGGCCACAACATCTCTTCAACACTGATGGACAGTGTCAGGCCAGAACATCTCTTCAACACTGATGGACAGTGTCAGGCCAGAACATCTCTTCAACACTGATGGACAGTGTCAGGCCACAACATCTCTTCAACACTGATGGACAGTGTCAGGCCAGAACATCTCTTCAACACTGATGGACAGTGTCAGGCCAGAACATCTCTTCAACACTGATGGACAGTGTCAGGCCAGAACATCTCTTCAACACTGATGGACAGTGTCAGGCCACAACATCTCTTCAACACTGATGGACAGTGTCAGGCCACAACATCTCTTCAACACTGATGGACAGTGTCAGGCCACAACATCTCTTCAACACTGATGGACAGTGTCAGGCCACAACATCTCTTCAACACTGATGGACAGTGTCAGGCCACAACATCTCTTCAACACTGATGGACAGTGTCAGGCCACAACATCTCTTCAACACTGATGGACAGTGTCAGGCCAGAACATCTCTTCAACACTGATGGACAGTGTCAGGCCAGAACATCTCTTCAACACTGATGGACAGTGTCAGGCCAGAACATCTCTTCAACACTGATGGACAGTGTCAGGCCACAACATCTCTTCAACACTGATGGACAGTGTCAGGCCAGAACATCTCTTCAACACTGATGGACAGTGTCAGGCCACAACATCTCTTCAACACTGATGGACAGTGTCAGGCCACAACATCTCTTCAACACTGATGGACAGTGTCAGGCCACAACATCTCTTCAACACTGATGGACAGTGTCAGGCCAGAACATCTCTTCAACACTGATGGACAGTGTCAGGCCACAACATCTCTTCAACACTGATGGACAGTGTCAGGCCAGAACATCTCTTCAACACTGATGGACAGTGTCAGGCCAGAACATCTCTTCAACACTGATGGACAGTGTCAGGCCACAACATCTCTTCAACACTGATGGACAGTGTCAGGCCAGAACATCTCTTCAACACTGATGGACAGTGTCAGGCCAGAACATCTCTTCAACACTGATGGACAGTGTCAGGCCACAACATCTCTTCAACACTGATGGACAGTGTCAGACACAAAGAGAATGGTAATGTCCCACTTTGAGCCAACAGATGGACAGACGGGTTAACGGACAGATGGATAGACGGACAGATGGATAGACGGACAGACGGGTAGATGGAGAGTATCACCAGTTTGGTCTCACAGTGTTGATTATAGGGGAGATGAGCACTGGATTTTGATTCACAAGGACACAGAACGCTGTCCAAGACACAGAATAGTGTGGTATCACACTGACAAGACACGGTTATATGCTTTTAGAAGGCAGACTTACCCTACAGTGCATCTATCTGATAACGGAAATGAGACTGAACTGAATTGGATCTTACAGTAATCGAAGTCATTTCTCTACTAGATTACCATTGAGTTTGTCTCTTTTCAACAAGCGAGAGCTCTAAAGAACGTGTCACTCACATTCTGTTTCGCAAAACATATGGTTGATGCCAGAAGAGAATGGCTCAGTGGTCAGATCACTGTCTGTCTCTCTAAACGTCAGGCTCTTCTCAGCGCTCACAGACAATACTATAGAAATAGATTCCCAAAACACAAATTCCTTGGCTGCTGCGTTGCCGTTTGCTGTGTAAATAGTACCTTTGAATTAGGATAATGGTTGACAGTAGGGAAGAATATATTTGGATTAAGTTTATACATTTCATGAATGATTTGAAATTCATAATATTCTAAATGAGCCCCTATAAAGTGTAGTATTATTTTAATTTATTTGTTGTTGATTTCCTGCTCTTTCTCTCTGTTTATGATGAAAAACGTTGTAAATAATACATAGTGGACCCAATGCTGCGCTGCAGACTGCAGTGGATCTTTTATTCATGATCAATAGAGGCTTTTAACAGGCTGGACGTGTGTGCGCGTGCGTGTGTGAGTGTGTGTGTGTGTGTGTGTGTGTGTGTGTGTGTGTGTGTGTGTGTGTGTGTGTGTGTGTGTGTGTGTGTGTGTGTGTGCGTGCAAACCTCCGTTAGAACAGAGCACAGGGGACACAGGCCTGACAGAAAGGGGCATGCGTGTCGCATTAGTCCACACCAGGGCAAAACACACAACTTGTTTGTCTCTCCAGTAGAGCCAGTTAAAGTTCATTTTTATTTACATAATATTACATTTCAAACTACTCCCACACTGCTAATCATTTTCATTTTCTTCTGACATCGGAAACCATGGGATTTCTATATGATTATTGGTTAATTTGCAGGTCACCACTGAACAAGGAACATGGTTAATAATTAAAGACTTCTCAAATTGTGCGTCTAGTCACACTTCAAAGATAAATCCCTGGAGGTTTAGTTAGAGAACTGTCTATCTACAGTATCTATGGAGATGTAGAGTTAGAATGCAACACTATGAAGGCTAGCTGTAGCCAGCAGCAGCTAGATAGAACAACTGCCCCGCAACAGATAGGACTGATAAATCACTGTGCTGGAGGCCTGGCACGAGACTGGCAGCACGGTCGCACACACACACACACACTCTGGAGGTCTGGCACGGTGACAGGACTGTGTCACGAGACTGGCAGCACACACACCAGGGTGTTCCGTCAACAGAAGGAAGGGTGTGTCACCCCTGAGGGCTGGTGTGTGTGTGTGTGTGTGTGTGTGTGTGTGTGTGTGTGTGTGTGTGTGTGTGTGTGTGTGTGTGTGTGTGTGTGTGTGTGTGTGTGTGTGTGTGCTCTGAGATAACAGAGTGGTTTCACTCCAAGTTTATCTTAGGGCCCTCAACTTATAGGTACTTATAGAAAAAGTATTCCACTCACCTAATGCCCTTTGATGACCTGCTTGGCTTAAAGTAGTTAAATCCAGAACCCTTTAGTTGCTACATACATTTTTGGACTTGTAAATGAATTATATGTTCTCATTGATTGTTGAAGAATGTAACTTGTAAATGCCTCGTGAGCTCAGTTCAACTGTCACGCTCCATCTGAACCCAGAATATAAACTTGTTTTTCTCCAATGTTTGTAAATAATGTAAATGTGAACAAACACTATATAGACTCATAACATGGTTAAAACTATCATCTTGTTATCATGGATGGTCAGTCCCTGCATCTATAGCTCTGTCTATTAATCTGAGAGTGGTTACGTTTTTCCAGGCGCATCAGTCAGCTTTATACCAAAACAGGCAAGGTGACTTGCCTAGTTAAATAAAGGTTAAATACAAATATATTTCTTATAGTTTTGATTAAGGATTCCAGTTTGAATAAATATCGGTCCTATAAACAAGTGAAGTGCACCACTGTGGTAATAAAGCTGTGCAAACACACATAATGATGATAAAGAGAGAAGTAATCTCAACTGAAACCTTAATGGGGACAGACAGACAGACGGACAGACGGACAGACGGACAGACGGACAGACGGACAGACGGACAGACGGACAGACAGGCAGACAGACAGACAGACAGACAGACAGACAGGATATTTGGCGGACCTGGTTCTGTTCCGTGTACTAATAGGGGGTTAGTGATTGCCTGGTGTCGTGTCTTTGGCTATGCCGGATTAAGTGATATAACATGCTATTCTATAAAATAATTTCTCCGTCATTAATATTACCTGATTGAGCTAATCATGTAAATGTAATTAACTAGAGAGTCGGGGCACCACGAAATAATATTTATAGAGCTGTTATCTTCCGAATAAACTCTTAAAGACCTAGTAATATTTTAAATCAATAGCAGTCAATATTAATCGGCATCTTAATTCAGTCTCACCTGAAAGTTGTAAATTCTTGATTATCTTCACGAACCCTGGCTAACAAGTTGAATCAGCAATGCAAAATTGGGTTTCATTACTTATTTACTAAATACCTAACTAATCACACAGAATTACATATACACAGAATGAATCATACCTTGATTACAATTTACGTCATAAAGGAAAACGTCCCTAGCGGGCGGAACAGATATGACAGCTGGTTACACAAAAGAAAAGGGCTGGGATTGAGTGAAAGAGCAGGAAGACTGAGGACCAAAGGAAAAAGCTGTGCTATCGTAAATACAGTATTTTATGCATTCTAAATTACCGCACATTTGGAAAAGGAAAATGCAATAAATATTTACTCTGAGCTGTGCTTCGGTAGGTTGGTGGAAGATGGAAGGCCGTGTTGCCAAACCGAGTCCTTTGTCCTTTGAAGAATGTCTCTGGTGGTCAATTGGATACGTTGTAGTAACGTCATTGTGTGATAGACGAGATACTCTGTCTGTTCCTTCCTAACCCTCGTTTGCAGCTGCTGTTGCTAACTCAACGGCTAGGAGGTATCACTTCTGTAGTGAATAAGAGTTCAAAGTTCATACCATTCGCAACCAAAGCTCACGCTGATGTTGGCTTCGTTCTGTAGTTATTATCTGAACCATTCTGACATCGGACCGTCGTCCTCACATCCTCGGAACAGGAGGTTACATTTTCGTCAAGGGCTTATATAGTGGAGGGAGAAAAGGGGTGTGTTTCATAGTTTACAACCCATGTCTCTTCACGTGGGCGGCCCACTGAGTCGGGCCTAATTCACTCATGAAAACCCAATTCTCACATTTTAGAAGCTAAAATCACATTTCATCCTATCACGAATAATTTCATATTCAAACATTTAAATTGAACAACAATTCCATGTGACTCTGATAACTCTGATGTGTAGACTTTCCACTGTAGAGTATATGTCATCTTATCATTGATGAGAATGTCTCAGATGACAACCGAACTGACATCATATTCATTAAGTACCACTGCATATGTTCAATTGGTCGGATTACCAGAATATAGTTCATTTCTCCCCACCTTCTGATGTTCCCAGAATCTCTATGTTAACCAAGGGGTTTTCAAATGTAACATCAGTAGGGTAGAGAGAGGAAAGAGGTTGGGAGAGGTATTTATGACTGTCATAAACCTAGCCCCAGGCCAACGTCATGTTACTGGTCATTGCCATGCCAGATAGCACAAACGGATTTGGGAACCAGGCTAGGAGTAATGTGGCTGTTTATTAATGGGGAAGTAGTGTGTTGGTAGTGTGGCTGTGACAGGGGATCTTTGTCACCACAGACAGCCCGGCTGCTGCTCTTCTACACATGATTGAACAACATCTGGATGTCATCTGGGCCCAAAGGGAACAAAAACACACTAGGCTCTCTGCTGATGACAACGTGGCAGAGCAAGAAGGAGCTGACAGCAGCATCTTTAACAGAGTCATAGTCTCCAGGTCATCAAAACAATGATGTTGGCTAGTCAGTGTCTTGCACTTTGAGCCAACCCACACATTTTTGTGGTTTCATTAAAATCAGCTTGATAGTTTCAAGTTTTAATGCCAGAGTGGCCTACCATCAAAAACAATGGAGAAAATGCATCCCATAACATTTTAACATGGAAATAGCTGTACTATCATTCGGCCTACAATGTGTGGTGTTCAATGTAGGCCTACTGTTCATTCAATGAGGCTTTTGAAAAAAGGGCTTGACATGAACCTGTTAATCCACTTGTCCTTCAGACAAGCAGGTGACCAAATGTTTTGAATTGTGTTGTTTGATGCAAGAAACCACTTAACAAAATAAAATGCATTATTATTCCAATAACATTATTACAGAGAATCAGAGAAATGATGCTACTGCACCAGTACCGCTTGTCGTGCGGAAGCAGAGAGAATAGTCTATGGCTTGTGTGGTTGGAGGAGGTCACTGACAAAAGAGAGGAGGTCACTGACCTCCTCCCCTATTGGCTGACTCATCTTCACCGGCGAACAGGCCTTCCACCATTGTGTCGTCAGCAGGACTTCCAGGATCCAGTTGCAGAGGGAGGTGTTCAGACCCAGAGTCCTAAGCTTGGAGTGGACAATGGTGTTGAACGCAGAGCTGTAGTCAATGAACAACATTTTCACATAGGTATTCCTCTTATCTAGGTTGGTGAGGGCAGTGTCGAGAGCAATTGAGAATGCGTCATCTATGGGTCAGTTGGGGCGGTATGCAAATTGGAGTGGGTCTAGGGTGTCTGGGATGGTGGAGTGAATGTGTTGCCATAACCAGCCTCTCAAAGCCCTTCATGATTACAGATGTGAGTGCTACAGGACGGTAGTCATTGTGGCATGAAGCCTTAGAGTTCTTGGGAACAAGAATGATGGTGGTCATCTTAACACGTGTGGGGATTACAGATTGGGACAAGGAGAGGTTGGAAATGACTGTGAATATGCCTGCCAGCTGTTCTCTGTTTGCTATGAGAACGCTCCCTGGAATACCATCCTCCTCGCGGGTGTTGACCTGATTAAACCACCTCTCCAATCGTTTTGGCTCTATATCAAAGAACAAACAGCAAAAACCTATAGATCTAATACAAATCTTAGAATCAACTATTAAAGACTACCAGAACCCACTGGATTCTCCAATTACCTTGAATGAACTACAGGACAAAATAAAAACCCTCCAACCCCAAAAAAGGCCTGTGGTGTTGATGATATCCTCAATGAAGTGATAAAATATACAGACCTCAAATTCCAATTGGCTATACTAAAACTCTTTAACATCATCCTTATCTCTGGCATCTTCCCCAATATTTGGAACCAAGGACTGATCACCCCAATCCACGAAAGTGGAGACAAATTTGACCCCAATAACAATATGCGTCAACCTTGGGATAATCCTCTGCATTATCATTAACAGCAGACTCGTACATTTCCTCAGGGAAAACAATGTACTGAGCAAATCTCAAATTGGCTTTTAACCAAATTATCTTACGACAGACCACGTATTCATTCACCCTGCACACCCTAATTGACAAACAAATAAACCAAAACAAAGGCAAAGTCTTGCTTTGTTGATGCTTTGTTGATTTCAAAAAAGCCTTCGACTCATTTTGGCATGAGGGTCTGCTATACAAATTGAAGGAAAGTGGTGTTGGGGGAAAAACATACGACATTATAAAATCCATGTACACATGCAACAAGTGTGCGGTTAAAATTGGCAAAAATACACACATTTCTTTCCACAGGGCCGTGGGGTGAGACAGGGATGCAGCTTAAGCCCCACCCTCTTCAACATATATCTCAACGAATTGGCGAGGGCATTAGAACAGTCTGCAGCACCCGGCCTCACCCTACTAGAATCTGAAGTCAAATGTCGACTGTTAGCTCTCTAACTAGACCTCCTTCCTCCCACATGGACATTACCTCCCTTCATTCACAACCCAGACAAACAGACATTGTGTCTCTGTGTGTCACACCACATCAATGATTTGTTTATCAGGAAAAAATCTAAATACTGTACAGGCTACAGGCTACAGGCATACAGGCTACAGGCTTACAGGCTTACAGGCTTACAGGCTACAGGCTACAGGCTACAGACTACAGGTTGCAGGCTACAGGCTGCAGGCTTACAGGCTACAGACTACAGGCTACAGGCTACAGGCTACAGGCTACAGGCTACAGGCTACAGGCTACAGGCTACAGGCTTCAGGCTACAGGCTACAGGCTGCAGGCTACAGGCTACAGGCTACAGGCTACAGGCTACAGAATACAGGCTACAGGCTACAGAATACAGGCTGGGACACTGCATGGAAAGTGAATAGAACAAAACAATAACATGGTAATGTGGTTAGATTTATCAGATCTGACCCTGGATGTCCTTCCTGCTTTTCAGGGATGTGGTCACACCATTGATATTTACATGTTAGTCTGTAGTTTGCAGCAATACCTGATATGTGTATATACAGTATAGTATACATACAGTGGGGAGAACAAGTATTTGATACACTGCCGATTTTGCAGGTTTTCCTACTTACAAAGCATGTAGAATTATTTGTCTAATAGGTACACTTCAACTGTGAGAGACTCCAAAAATCCAGAAAATCACATTGTATGATTTTTAAGTAATTAATTTGCATTTTATTGCATGACATAAGTATTTGATACATCAGAAAAGCAGAACTTAATATTTGGTACAGAAACCTTTGCAATTACAGAGATCATATGTTTCCTGTAGTTCTTGACCAGGTTTGCACACACTGCAGCAGGGATTTTGGCCCTCTCCTCTATACAGACCTTCTCCAAATCCTTCAGGTTTCGGGGCTGTCGCTGGGCAATACGGACTTTCAGCTCCCTCCAAAGATTTTCTATTGGGTTCAGGTCTGGAGACTGGCTAGGCCACTCCAGGACCTTGAGATGCTTCTTACGGAGCCACTCCTTAGTTGCCCTGGCTGTGTGTTTCGGGTTGTTGTCATGCTGGAAGACCCAGCCACGACCCATCTTCAATACTCTTACTGAGGGAAGGAGGTTGTTGGCCAAGATCTCGCGATACATGGCCCCATCCATCCTCCCCTCAATATGGTGCAGTCGTCCTGTCCCCTTTGCAGAAAAGCATCCACAAAGAATGATGTTTCCACCTCCATGCTTCACGGTTGGGATGGTGTTCTTGGGGTTGTACTCATCCTTTTTTTTCCTCCAAACACGGCGAGTGGAGTTTAGACTAAAAAGCTATATTTTTGTCTCATCAGACCACATGACCTTCTCCCATCCCATAATGAGTGGAGAACAGGAGGGCTTCTTAAAGCAAAACTAACAGGTCTGTGAGAGCCGGAATTCTTACTGGTTGGTAGGTGATCAAATACTTATGTCATGAAATAAAAAGCAAATTTATTACTTAAAAATCATACAATGTGATTTTTTGGATTTTTGTTTTAGAAATTACAGACCTCTACATGCTTTGTAAGTAGGAAAACCTGCAAAATCGGCAGTGTATCAAATACTTGTTCTCCCCACTGTACATCACATGCACCCATAATGAGACAAAGCAATTAGCCTGTTAAAACATGTATCTGACTCCATAAAGATAATTAGCAAAATGCAAGAGACTATAGTTCAGTTACAGTAATAGAACACTGTAGTTCAGTTAAAGTAATATAACACTATAGTTACAGTAATATAACACTATAGTTACAGTAATGGAACACTATAGTTACAGTAATAGAACACTATAGTTACAGTAATGGAACACTATAGTTACAGTAATGGAACACTATAGTTGAATTACAGTAATAGAACACTATAGTTACAGTAATGGAACACTATAGTTACAGTAATAGAACACTATAGTTGAGTTACAGTAATAGAACACTATAGTTACAGTAATAGAACACTGTAGTTGAGTTACAGTAATAGAACACTATAGTTACAGTAATAGAACACTGTAGTTGAGTTACAGTAATATAACACTATAGTTACAGTAATATAACACTATAGTTACAGTGATAGAACACTATAGTTGAATTACTGTAATAGAACACTATAGTTACAGTAATAGAACACTATAGTTGAGTTACAGTAATAGAACACTATAGTTACAGTAATAGAACACTGTAGTTACAGTAATAGAACACTATAGTTGAGTTACAGTAATAGAACACTATAGTTGAGTTACAGTAATAGAACACTATAGTTACAGTAACATAACACTATAGTTACAGTATTAGAACACTATAGTTGAGTTACAGTAATAGAACACTATAGTTGAGTTACAGTAATAGAACACTATAGTTACAGTAATAGAACACTATAGTTACAGTAATAGAACACTTTAGTTACAGTAATAGAACACTATAGTTGAGTTACAGTAACAGAACACTATAGTAGAGTTACAGTAACAGAACACTATAGTAGAGTTACAGTAATAGAACACTATAGTTACAGTAATAGAACACTATAGTTTCAGTAATGGAACACTATAGTAGAGTTACAGTAATAGAACACTATAGTTGAGTTACAGTAATAGAACACTATAGTAGAGTTACAGTAATAGAACACTATAGTAGAGTTACAGTAATATAACTCTATAGTTGAGTTAGAGTAATAGAACACTATAGTTACAGTAATGGAACACTATAGTTACAGTAATAGAACACTATAGTTACAGTAATGGAACACTATAGTTACAGTAATAGAACACTATAGTTACAGTAATAGAACACTATAGTTGAGTTACAGTAATAGAACACTATAGTTACAGTAATAGAACACTGTAGTTGAGTTACAGTAATATAACACTATAGTTACAGTAATATAACACTATAGTTACAGTGATAGAACACTATAGTTGAATTACTGTAATAGAACACTATAGTTACAGTAATAGAACACTATAGTTGAGTTACAGTAATAGAACACTATAGTTACAGTAATAGAACACTGTAGTTACAGTAATAGAACACTATAGTTGAGTTACAGTAATAGAACACTATAGTTGAGTTACAGTAATAGAACACTATAGTTACAGTAACATAACACTATAGTTACAGTATTAGAACACTATAGTTGAGTTACAGTAATAGAACACTATAGTTGAGTTACAGTAATAGAACACTATAGTTACAGTAATAGAACACTATAGTTACAGTAATAGAACACTTTAGTTACAGTAATAGAACACTATAGTTGAGTTACAGTAACAGAACACTATAGTAGAGTTACAGTAACAGAACACTATAGTAGAGTTACAGTAATAGAACACTATAGTAGAGTTACAGTAACAGAACACTATAGTAGAGTTACAGTAATATAACTCTATAGTTGAGTTAGAGTAATAGAACACTATAGTTACAGTAATAGAACACTATAGTTTCAGTAATGGAACACTATAGTTGAGTTACAGTAACAGAACACTATAGTAGAGTTACAGTAATATAACTCTATAGTTGAGTTAGAGTAATAGAACACTATAGTTACAGTAATAGAACACTATAGTAGAGTTACAGTAATAGAACACTATAGTTACAGTAATATAACACTATAGTTACAGTAATAGAACTCTATATTCGAGTTACAGTAATAAAACACTATAGTTACAGTAATATAACACTATAGTCGAGTTACAGTAATAGAACACTATAGTTGAGTTACAGTAATAGAACACTATAGTTACAGTAATAGAACACTGTAGTTACAGTAATATAACTCTATATTCGAGTCACAGTAATAAAACACTATAGTTACAGTAATAGAACACTATAGTTACAGTAATAAAACACTATAGTTACAGTAATAAAACACTATAGTTACAGTAATAGAACACTATAGTTGAGTTACAGTAATAGAACACTATAGTTGAGTTACAGTAATAGAACACTATAGTTGAGTTACAGTAATAGAACACTTTAGTTACAGTAATAGAACACTATAGTTGAGTTACAGTAATAGAACACTATATTTGATTTACAGTAACAGAACACTATAGTTGAGTTACAGCAATAGACAATCAGTAAATGTCTGAGAATGGAATTCTAAATACAAGTGTATTTAATAACTCTGTAAAATGAATTAATTCATATACAAGGCATAAAGCTTAAGTTACAAGGCAAGACAGAGAGAGAGAGAGAGAGAGAGAGAGAGAGAGAGAGAGAGAGAGAGAGAGAGAGAGAGAGAGAGAGAGAGAGAGAGAGAGAGAGAGAGAGAGAGAGAGAGAGAGAGAGAGAGAGAGAGAGAGAGAGAGAGAGAGAGAGAGAGAGAGAGAGAGAGCAGTTCAGGAACAAGAAAGAGAAAAAGAAAGAACAATGAATCTAAGACCCTTTTATAAGCATTTGAGTTGTTTTGATTCAAAATCTGAGTTGTTGACCAATAGTACTACTGTAAAGTTAACCTCCAATCAGATATCAGACCTACATGACGTCACCTCTGCTCCTCAGAGGTGAGACAATGGGGGTTGGCGAGATCAACACAGAGAAGGCTGAATTCCTAAGACAACGCAGAGGACATTCTTGTATACAGTTAATAAGAAGAGTCACTTCGGGACGTTAGCCCTACATCATCCACCCTTGAACACGTCTTATTCTGCATCAGACAGAAGTGTTTCGATTTGGACGGCCAGCACTGTAGTCACTGTAGACAATCTTGTGACCAAGTAGTTCATGGTGATAGCAGCATCACCCCAGAAGTGTCCTTTAGGCTGGTATCATTGTATTCTTTAGACATACAAATGTCCTTAGGTAACACGTTCCCTGTAAGCAAGCTACAAAAGAATGTTCCGTTCTTCCTTGGAAGACCAAACACATAACTGAAGGTACATTACATCACAGATTAATCCACATTTCAATGAACAATAAAATAGTCAGTTTATCTGATTGGTCAATAGCAACTTCAGATATAGTTTTATCAAAACAGTCAGATGAATACTAAAGATATAAAAGATAACTGTCATAAAAAGTATATTTTAAATTAAAATTCTCTAACTCTCCTACTACCTTTGAGAGAAAATCATGTGAGAAAATAAAACAACGAATCAGAATTTGGAAATAATCAAGAACAATTGTTGAAGTTAAATCAAAATAACTTTCACATATTAAAGGTATTAGCATCTCAGTTTACAGCACCCGACATTAGCATACCAATGGTGAAAGATCTATGGCCATTCTGTGAATAACAAAACAATGACTTTTCGAAGCACACCCACATCTACAGTATTACACTCAGCTGGCCGCATGCACCACGCTTGGGATAACAAACTATTCTTTGTGTCTTACACAATGAGCCATTACATTTTATCTAGCACTCTGTACACGTCACAGAAAGCACATTCAAGAAAGTCACCCTACTGTATTATAGCCATCACAAATGCACATAGAAATGAATGAGTTGCAAAGGAAGAAATTATTAACACGTTATCGTCAAATAATCAACATCCAAAGGTTTAGGAGAAAGCTCAAAATCTAGTAGAATTGAGACCATACATCATCTCAACATTTCTGCATTTTATGACCACAAGAGTTACAAAACCTAATTGAATAGTTGTTTCTTTATTTTATCTTTATTTAACTAGGCAAGTCAGTTGAGAACAAATTCTTATTTTCAATGACGGCCTAGGAACAGTGGGGTTAACTGCCTGTTCAGGGGCAGAACGACAGATTTGTACCTTGTCAGCTCGGGGGTTTGAACTAGCAACCTTCCGGTTACTAGTCCAACGCTCTAACCACTAGGCTACCCTGCGGGCCTGCATTGTGCCTATAATATTATACACAGTTGATGGGAAAGTCACTTTGGGGTCTGCCTTACAAGTCAGTTCCTATATCTGCACGATCAGCTGTTCTGTCTACAGCTTCTCTTGACTTGAGGTCATGCCGAAGTAACATTAATTTAGGAGCTTTCTCTGGTAGTAATGCCGTTCGGCTTCACAGATCAATAGATTCTGGCATTATAGGATAACAGAGCAACAATTAGGGACCTTCAGCTCTCCTGTCCTCTATATTAAAGTTGGCTTCAATAACCTTCTTCTTTCTTCTCTGCTGCTAACAGGGTGATCTTCTAGAGGTCTTCTTGCCTGACCACCACCATGGAAGAGCAGGCAGTGTCCAACAGTAGTCCCCAGCATGGCCGAGGCCTGGTCAGGCAGAACGTCATCAGGTGTGGCTGGCTGAGGAAGCAGGGAGGCTTTGTGAAGACTTGGCACACACGCTGGTTCGTACTTCGAGGGGAACAGCTACACTATTACAAAGACGAGGAGGAGAATAAAGCCCTGGTGAGTGACCGCTGAACCTCATGCTGTAATGCTGTGTGTAGTGCTACATGTTTTTATTTTAGAATTATTTAACTGGGCAAGTCAGTTAAGAACAAATTCTTAATTACAATGACGGCCTACACCAGCCAATCCCTGACGACGCTGGGACAATTGTTTGCCGCCCAATGGCAGCGCACAATGTGATACATGTGATACAGCCTGGATTCGAACCAGGGTGTCTGTAGTGACACCTCTATCACTGAGATGCAGTGACTTAGACCACTGAAACAGGGTGTCTGTAGTGACTACTCTATCACTGAGATGCAGTGACTTAGACCACTGAACCAGGGTGTCTGTAGTGACTACTCTATCACTGAGATGCAGTGCCTCAGACCACTGAACCAGGGTGTCTGTAGTGACTACTCTATCACTGAGATGCAGTGCCTCAGACCACTGAACCAGGGTGTCTGTAGTGACTACTCTATCACTGAGATGCAGTGACTTAGACCACTGAACCAAGGTGTCTGTAGTGACACCTCTATCACTGAGATGCAGTGACTTAGACCACTGAACCAGGGTGTCTGTAGTGACTACTCTATCACTGAGATGCAGTGCCTCAGACCACTGCGCCACTCGGGATGACAATACACAGTACAAGTTCAGATGTAGAGATATACAGTACAAGTTTAAGGTACAATGACAACGCAGATAGCCTGTGAAGTGTGACCTGCCATTCAACACTCACTACCACATACAATGATTTACAAAGGGGTTTATAAGTAGTTTATCAACTGTTGATTATTATGGGGTATGGTGTGTAGATTGATGAGGATTTGTAATTTTTTATTTAATCCATTTTAGAATAAGGTTATAAATTAGCGAAATGTGTAAAAGAGGAAGGGGTCTGAATACTTTCCGAATGCACTGCACATGTCTGGAATTATGCTTGTTTAATGTAAATATTGCCTTGTAACTTAAGCTTAATGCCTTGTTTGTGATTTCATTCATTTGACAAAGTTATTAAACACAGTTGTATTTAGAATTACATTCTCTTGGAAACACAGAATCGTCTAGAATGTCAGATGGTGAAGCATGATTCGTAATTCCAGAGAACCTGTTTTCACTGCTCCAGAGTCCAATGGTGGTGAGCTTTACACCACTCCAGCCAACCTTTGGGATTGCGTGAGGCTTGTGTGAGGCTGCTCGACCACGGAAACCCATTTCATGATGCTCCCAACAAACAGTTCTTGTGCTAACGTTGCTTCCAGTGGGCAGTTTGAAACTCGGTAGTGAGTGTTGCAACCGAGGGCAGACCATTTTTACACGTTTCAGCACTCGGTGGTCCCGTTCTGTGCGCTTGTGTGACCTATCACTTCGCGGCTGAGTCGTTGTTGTTCCTAGACGTTTCCACTTCACAATAACATCACTTACAGTTGACCACGGCAGCTCTAGCAGAGCAGTGCCACGCTTAAAGTCACTGGGCTCTTCAGTAAGGCCATTCAATTGCTAATGTTTGTCTATGGAGATTGCATGGCTGTGTGCTCGATTTTATACACCTGTCAGCAACGGAAGTGACTCAAATATCCGAATCCACTACTTTGAAGGGGTGTCCACATACTTTTGTATATTTAGCGTATTTATACTCGTGCAGTATTCGCTACACTTCATTTTCATTGATAAAGTTGATAAGTCGCTGGCCTACATAATTATGCCATCCCCTTCCTCTGGTACATTGTGTTCTTTGTGTAAATGATTATGTGTGGGAGAGATGTGTACTGGCAGGAACATGGAGACAGAAGGATGGCGTGCTGATGGCAAGACCACACGTCCTAACCCCCCCCCCCCCCATACACGAAGCCATGACCTCTAACCCCCCCAACTCTCATTCCTGACATTCCAGCGGGGCAGATCCCAGACTACATTCCCATAGTATTCCCACTCTATTCTATACCATATCCCCAATGGCCTGCCTCTTCTCTATCGTAAACATTTAGATGCATAAGGAGATAATGTGATGAGTGAGCTGCGTGTGTGTGCATACGTGTGCATGCATCTAAGACTGTTTAGGAACTTGAATCATGTCTGATGTCACGAACCCGGCTCGAAGTTCATAACAAAAGGGAGACAACGTGGAGATGAAGAATAACAAAATATATTTATTAACTGTGGTAACGTAAATACAATTAACAACAGTGTGTGTTTAGTCAGTAGTGTGAGTGAGTGGTCGCGTGTTTACATGTGATAATGAGGGGTGCTGAAAGGTGCCAACGCAAACAAACAAAACAGCCACAACCAAAATCTGTAAATGTGTCTGCATAGAGAGAGTCTCCTCAATGAATGGGGAAGTGGTGTATTTGGCCTGGTGACAAATCCGAGCACAGGTGTGTCCCATTTCTCTGATGACCCTCCCGGCTCCGCCCACCGACATCCTATTAAGGAAAACAAGAGCAAAGAGAAAGAATTCGGCAGACGGCGTGAGAGCGTCGTCACACTGAGGCAACCAGCATCATATCTGAGGCAACCAGCATCATATCTGAGGCAACCAGCTTCATGTCTGAGGCAACCAGCATCATGTCTGAGGCAACCAGCTTCATGTCTGAGGCAACCAGCATCATGTCTGAGGCAACCAGCATCATGTCTGAGGCAACCAGCATCATGTCTGAGGCAACCAGCATCATGTCTGAGGCAACCAGCTTCATGTCTGAGGCAACCAGCATCATGTCTGAGGCAACCAGCATCATATCTGAGGCAACCAGCATCATGTCTGAGGCAACCAGCATAATGTCTGAGGCAACCAGCATCATGTCTGAGGAACTAGCATCATATCTGAGGCAACCAGCATCATATCTGAGGCAACCAGCATCATGTCTGAGGAACCAGCATCATATCTGGGGCAACCAGCATCATATCTGAGGCAATTAGCCCTTCCTATTATCGTGTTTTCTGTTTTCCTGGGCAACAGAGTCAGGCAGATGCTTGTGGTGCTCCTTTGTCAGACAGCCATTAGAGCTAACGAGGCTAACGAGACATCACATTCCATGACTGGGCTAATTAATACCCATGTTAATGCAGCCTCTTCATCACCCTGTGGTGGCTGACTGGGATAATTCATACCCATGTTAATGCAGCCTCTTCATCACCCTGTTGTGGCTGACTGGGATAATTCATACCCATGGTAATGCAGCCTCTTCATCACCCTGTTGTGGCTGACTGGGATAATTCATACCCATGTTAATGCAGCCTCTTCATCACCCTGTTGTGGCTGACTGGGATAATTAATACCCATGTTAATGCAGCCTCTTCATCACCCTGTTGTGGCTGACTGGGATAATTAATACCCATGTTAATGCAGCCTCTTCATCACCCTGTTTTGGCTGACTGGCATAATTAATACCCATGTTAATGCAGCCTCTTCATCACCCTGTTGTGGCTGACTGGGATAATTAATACCCATGTTAATGCAGCCTCTTCATCATCCTGTTGTGGCTGACTGGGATAATTAATACCCATGTTAATGCAGCCTCTTCATCACCCTGTTGTGGCTGACTGGGATAATTAATACCCATGTTAATGCAGCCTCTTCATCACCCTGTTGTGGCTGCTTTGCACCTAAACTCATAGTCACAGGAAACCTATTCCCTATATAGTACACTATTGTTGAACAGAGTCCTATTGGTCCTGGTATATAGTACACTACTGTTGACCAGAGTCCTATTGGTCCTGGTATATAGTACACTACTGTTGACCAGAGTCCTATTGGTCCTGGTATATAGTACACTACTGTTGACCAGAGTCCTATTGGTCCTGGTATATAGTACACTACTGTTGACCAGAGTCCTATTGGTCCTGGTATATAGTATACTACTGTTGACCAGAGTCCTATTGGTCCTAGTATATAGTACACTACTGTTGACCAGAGTCCTATTGGTCCTGGTATGTAGTATACTACTGTTGACCAGAGTCCTATTGGTCCTGGTATATAGTGTACTACTGTTGACCAGAGTCCTATTGGTCCTGGTATATAGTATACTACGTTTGACCAGAGTCCTAGGTAAAGTTGTGCGCTACATAGGGAATAGGGTGCCTTTTGTAACGCAGCCATAGACTCATAGGTCAGAAGCCAATAACAGCTCAGTACCCCCTGAGTGAAAGGCGTGAAGTGATGCATTATGGGAGTCTGACCTGCCTGGTCCGTGTCCACATTAAGGGAGAGCTTTAGGCGCCCACTTGGTGTTTTGTCTTCTTTGATTAGAGAAGGCGTGTGTGTGTTTGGGTGTGTGTGTGGGTGTGCGTGTGTGTGTGCGTGTTGTACTGCTCTCTCTGTAGACCAAGGAGATTAACTGCTGGAACAAACTGCTTGGTGCATTAGCCTGGCTGCCCGAGTTACAGTCACGTTTCCCTTCACTGACAAAAAAAAAAAACTAAGTTGTTTTTGGTGAAAAAGTGTAGAAAATGTATGTTGAGATCATTTGAGTTTTCAAGAAAAGCTATTTTTTTGTCCATTAATATAACATCATATTGATCAGAAATACAGTGTAGACATTGTTAATGTTGTAAATGACTATTGTAGCTGGAAACTGCACATTTTTTTTATGGAATATCTACATAGACATACAGAGGCCCATTATCAGAAACCATCACTCCTGTGTTCCAATGGCACGTTGTGTTAGTTAATCCAAGTTTATCATTTTAAAAGGTTAATCATTAGAAAACCCTTTTGCAATTATGTTAGCCCAGCTGAAAACTGTTGTCCTGATTAAAAAAGCAATAAAACTGGCCTTCTTTAGACTAGTTGAGTATCTGGAGCATCAACATTTGTGGTTTCGGTTACAAGCTCAAAATGGCCAGATACAAATGCCTTTCGTCTGAAACTCGTCAGTCTATTCTTGTACTGAGAAATGAAGTTTTTTCAGCAGTTTTCAGCTGGGCTAACATAATTGCAAAAGGGTTTTCTAATGATCAATTAGCCTTTTAAAATGATCAACATGTCATTGGAACACAGGAGTGATGGTTGCTGATAATGGGCCTCTGTACGCCTATGTAGATATCCCATTAAAAATCAGCCGTTTCCAGCTACAATAGTCATTTACAACATTAACAATGTCTACACTGTATTTCTGATCAATTTGATGTTATTTTAATGCACAACATTTTTTTTTTCTTTCAAAAACAAAGACATTTCTAAGTGACACCAAACTTTTGAACGGTAGTGTGGATTCAAGTTTCAAGTTAAGTTAGTCATATGTACGGGATACAAATGGTGTACCACCCAAGTTGCATGAATTCATTACTGTGGAAAAATGATAAATAGACACAACAAAACGTAATTGACGGTAGAACAAACGACAGCGGGACATTACAAAGAAACCCTGACTCAACTATGACCATTGCCTCAATTGATTCCAGCTTGGATTTTCACTCCTGGAATTCCATTCACAGCCCGAGCAAAGAGCAAAGAGCAAAGCAATTTTCTAAAGGGAAGGCAGAGAGCAGTAAAGAACAGTGATCCTATAGCTTCCGATCCTCAGGGAACTCTAGCGTTGTTCTGGCCTGGCTGGAACAGAGTACTGCTCAATGTTTCAGCTCAGATGGTGTGTGTGTGAGAGTTACAGAGAGAGAGAGAGAGAGAGAGAGAGAGAGAGAGAGAGACAGAGAGAGACAATCAGAGAGAGAGAGCTCGTATTCAGCTCAGCGGTGAATTGATTAAAGAGAACAACAGCTGTACTATGGGGTAGTGTTCTCGTTGTTCTGTTCTGTTCCCTTCCTCCTGTCTGCCGCCCACCTTGGTGTTTAGAGCTGTTTGACCCTGCTGTTTGGCCCAGGAGAGGTGTTCTGGGCTGGGCTGGGCTGGGCTGGGCTGGGCTGGGCTGGGCTGGGCTGGCTTCCAGGAAACCAGCCCTGGTCGTGGGTGGATGAGATTTTTAAGGTTACGTTCGAGGAAAACATCTACTTCTGTGAGTTGGTGGCAATGTTTTCTCCTCTGTTGAAAAGCATCAGAAAGGATATTGATGGATCACCCCAAACCCAGCTTCCATAACAGAAGTGGCCTGGTCTGTATTCTAAAAGGGTCTTGGAGTAGAAGTGCTGATCTAGGATCAGATTCCCCTGATCCATAGAAGGCAATTTGTTATAATTTAAAAGGTGGATCCTAGTTAAAGAGAGGGTGATGAAGGGTACAGAGGGTATCGTCACCTCTCTATTTAACCTGTATGTCATCGACTCTTAACAGCGTATCATTGCAGTACTTTGTATGTTAAATAGTCACACATGTCCAATCCTTCCCTAATTAGTTTGTGACAAACCTAGGCTTCCGAGTCCATACTGTAAATAACCTTTATATTTAACCCATATCAAGTGGACAACCTGGTGACATTCATCAACCCCAACCAGATATCATAAGTAGGAAAAAGAGGAATCGAGACAGAATCACTCATAACCAGGATACGTTTCCTGTGTGGTCCTCTCTGTTGAACTACTGTGGTCACTGGGGGGGTGACATGCAAATTCCTATTGCCAGCAATGTTATGTAAAGACTCTCGTTTCGATGCAGAGATATTACTGTGTTTAGAAGATCAACCCCGCTAAACGCAGCCTGCTTGGGTTTCATAAGAAGAAGCTCATATTGTTAAAACCCTTTGAAGCTGATGCTTAAGAGGGTGAAAAATAAAGTTGAAACATTTTGCTGATAGCAAAGCTTGCGGTGATCGAATGTAGAGGTATCTATTGCAAACATGCTTGTGCAAAACTGAAAGCAGGAACCACTGCTTTTTATCAGGGCAAGGCGACCGGAAACATGACCGAATACAAACAGTGTTGCTATTCCCTCTGCAAGGCAATCAAACAAGCTAAGCGTCAGTATAGAGACAAAGTAGAGTCGCAATTCAACGTCTCAGACACGAGAGGTACAGTATTTGGCAGGGTCTACAGTCAATTACGGACTACAAAAAGAAAACCAGCCCTGTCGCAGACCACAATGTCTTGCTCCCAGACAAACTAAACAACTTCTTTGCTCGCTTTGAGGACAGTACAGTGCCACCGACACGGACCGCTACCAAAACTCGCAAGGCTGCCGGACCAGACGGCATCCCTAGCCGCGTCCTCAGAGCATGCGCAGACCAGCTTGCTGGTGTGTTCACGAACATATTCAATCAATCCTTATCCTAGTCTGCTGTTCCCACATGATTCAAGAGGGCCACCATTGTTCCTGTTCCCATGAAAGCTACGGTAACTGAGCTTAATGACTATAGCCCCGTAGCACTCACTTCCGTCATCATGAAGTGCTTTGAGAGACTAGTCAAGGACCATATCACCTCCACCCTACCTGACATCCTAGACCCACTCCAATTTGCTTACCGCCCCAATAGGTCCACAGACGAAGCAAACGAAATCACACTGCACACTGCCCTAATCCATCTGGACAAGAGGAATGCCTATGTAAGAATGTTTTTCATCGATTACAGCTCAGCATTTAACACCATAGTACCCTCCAAACTCGTCATTAAGCTCGAGACCCTGGGTCTCGACCCTGCCCTGTGCAACTGGGTACTGGACTTCCTGACGGGCCGCGCCCAGGTGGTGAGGGTAGGAAACAACATCTCCACCCCGCTGATCCTCAACACTGGGGCCCCACAAGGGTGCGATCTCAGCCCGAGACGGCCTACAGGGAGGAGGTGAGGGCCCTCGGAGTGTGGTGTCAGGAAAATAACCTCACACTCAATGTCAACAAAACAAATGAGATGATTGTGGACTTCAGGAAACAGCGGAGGGAGCAGCCCTCCATCCACATCGACAGGACAGTAGTGGAGAAGGTGGAAAGTTTTAAGTTCCTCGGCGTACACATCACGGACAAACTGAAATGGTCTACCCACACAGACAGCATGGTGAAGAAGGAGCAGCAGCGCCTCTTCAACCTCAGGAGGCTGAAGAAATTTGGCTTGTCACCAAAAACAGTCACAAACTTTTAAAGACGCACAATCGAGAGCATCCTGTCGGGCTGTATCACTGCCTGGTACGGCAACTCCTCAGCCCACAACCTTAAGGATCTCCAGAGGCTAGTGAGGTCTGCACAACGCATCACCGGGGGCAAACTACCTGCCCTCCAGGACACCTACACCACCCGATGTCACAGGAAGGCCAAAAAGATCATCAAGGAGAACAACTACCCGAGCCACTGCCTGTTCACCCTGCTATCATCCAGAAGGCGAGGTCAGTACAGGTGCATCAAAGCTGGGACTGAGAGACTGAAAAACAGCTTCTATCTCAAGGCCAAAAGACTGTTAAACAGCCACCACTAACATTGAGTGGCTGCTGCCAACATACTGACTCAAATCTCTAGCCACTTTAATAATAACAAAAATTGGATGTAGTAAATGTATCACTAGCCACTTTAAACAATGCTACTTTATATAATGTTTACATATCCTACATTACTCATCT